>NC_056727.1:668105578-668390578 GCF_019279795.1 Protopterus annectens | reverse complement strand
CTGCTGTGTGTTAGAGGGCATCTTGTGTTTGTAATGATTAAAATAAGAGCCCAACGTGGGACTCCTACGGTATTAGAAGAGACATTTCGAAGATAAAAGCTCACAAAGCTTATCATTGGCTATAAGAATGTCCCAATGGTGGTCAATGATCTGCCTAAAAGTGTTTATGTTCCGCCCGAAGGTGGTAACCAGATGGACCGGCTCAACTCGATTATTGTCCTTAGAAGTGTGTTGGTATTGTAACAAGGATGATCTAGATTGCTGTGAGGCAAATTGATGAGCCTAACTAATGTTATCAATATCATATGGCCTTATCCAGCCAAAACTGAATGGCCTCCAACCCAGCCCAATGGGGGATGTTGGTGTATAGGGCGGTCGCATCCAATCTGCACATTAGCCAACTAGAATCCAACTGTGTGTACATCACAATCTGTAAAAATTGGATGGTATCCTGTATCTAAGTCACCTGTATCTGTATTCTGAGTCACTGGTAGCTAAAAGACCCCACAAGTACTGACCCTTTAGGGGGGTAGACACCGAGGAGGCAGAAAACACCGGTCCCGTAAACAGTATACAACATTTTTTGGATCTGATTCTGCCTCATTAAGAGACACAAACAATGTGCATAATACTTCCACCTACTCACTATATGAAACTGAAATAAAATTACTAAATATGGGTCTAAATTTTGTCCCTGTTTTTTTTGTCAATGAGGATACATTTGCCAATGATGTTTTAATTTTTTCCGATTGTTGAATTTAAGATTGTTTTTTGTGGATGGTACTCAGGCTCAAAGATCTACTGATTTTCATTTCCGGAAATCTTCTTTCATGCCACCCATGGACAAACACGTTGCTATATTTAAGGACTGTGTGCTCAATAACTTGCACTTTAACAAATTCCTTTTGACCAACATGAAACATAACCTTATGAAGCAAGAACAACAGGCATTAATCAAGCTCAGGGATAACCATGATCTGGTCATATTAACAGCTGACAAAGGTGAGGCAGTTGTGGCTATGGATTGGCCAATGTACTTGGCAGAGGCCGAAAGACAACTAACTAACAGTCAATTCTATATGCACATGCCATTAGATCCAACACCAAAATTTAAACAGGAAATAGATAGATTCCTCAACCTTGCCCTGGAAGAAGGTATCATTAACAAGCAAACGTTGTACCATCTGACTGTATCTAATCCCCAATCTCAATACTTTTATTTACTGCCCAAAATTCATAAAGACCTATCCAAACCACTGGGGAGGCCAATTGTATCTGGCAGGGAGTCACTTACAGAACTTTTAGCTGCATTTCTCACCAAATATTTACAACCCATTTTATCAATGGTCAGGGCCAGGATACAGGACACCACCCAATTTTTACAGATTGTGATGGACACACAGTTGAATTCTAGTTGGCTAATGTACACATTGGAAGTGGCCGCCCTATACACCAACACCCCCCATTGGGCTGGGTTGGAGGCCATTCAATTTTGGCTGGATAAGGCTAATATATATTCACCCAGCTTTAACACCTTACTAGTCTGCCTCACAGAACATGTGTTAACCAAGAACGTGTTTTATTTCCATGGTAAATGTTACTGGCAGGTGAAAGGTACCACTATGGGGGCTTCTTTTGCACCCATCTATGCCAACCTTTTTATGGGTTACATAGAGGAACAGCTTATTTATGTTGTTGGCCACAATTTACATCTTGATGAAATTGATATTTGGTGGCATTATCTGGATGATTGCTGGATGGTGTGGAGGGGGGATGTAACATACGTACAGGAATTTGTACAGTATCTCAATGAGAATAAGTGGGGCATCCAATTCATGTTAAACTATGATATCAACCAGATTACATTTTTGGATGTAGCCATTACCAGGGAGGCTGATCATACACTTTGGACTGAGGTATTTCATAAACATCCCCAATATAATGCCTTACTTCATGCCAGTAGTCATCACCTTCGACACATCATCCTCAACATCCCCAAATCCCAATTTCCAAGGATAAGACGCATTTCTTCCTCTGAGAACTCTTATGATTATTATCAACAGGATTTGAAAAATATATTTCTCCAGAGAGGATATGATATTGATAACATTAGTCAGGCTCATCAATTTGCCTCACAGTAATCTAGATCGTCCTTGTTGCAATACCAACACACCTCTAAAGACAATAATCGAGTTGACCCAGTCCGCCTGGTTACCACCTTCGGGTGGAACATCAACACTTTTAGGCAGATCATTGACCACCTTTGGGACATTCTTATGGACAATGATAAGCTTTGTGAGCTTCTATCTTCAAAATGTCTCTTCTCAGACTGTAGGGTTCCCAGGATGGGCTCTTATTTTAATCATTACAAACATAATATGCCCTCTAACACACAGCAGGTTACATTATTTGGGGACAAATTGGTAGGATGCACACCCTGCGGTCACTGTTCAGCATGCACCCATGTACTTAAAAGTAAAGCATTCACCAGCAGCAATACTTCCAAAGTCTATGATATTTTGTGTTTTGGTAAGTGCAGTACTGACTGGGTCATATATTTAGCCACCTGTTCTTGCTCTGCCTTTTATGTGGGGCAAACCTCTAGGTCACTGAGGGTTCGGATTTCCGAGCACCTCAGTGACATAAGAAACAAAAGGATGTCCAGTTCATTATTTAAACATACTATGATCCATACTACTGCCCAGTTCAAATTCATGATTATTGTCAAGGTTACAGGGACTAGAATGTCCAAAACTGGTTGGCATACTATGTTAAATAAAAAAGAATCTAGTTGGATTATCAGGTTGGAGGGTTTGTTTAAACCTGGCCTGAATGAATTAAGTTAATTATCCAATAAGATGCTTGTAATGTAATTAGAGTTATTATTTAAACCCATTGTGTGTGCTCTTTATGGTAATAGCACTGAGGAAGGCTAATCTTTGCCGAAACCGGTCTGCTGTTTATTCTTACTTTGGAGCTGCCACGTTAAATCGGTATTATCTCCACCCCCTGGTGCTGGATGGTTTGTTTTGTGTTGGATTACATTGGTATAGTCCATGCACCTGATGTACTTGCAGATTTCCTTGTGCAGTCTTCACTAGTTTTGCCCCAAGGGGGATAGCCTCCTTCCACATATTGTATCCTGCCCTCTGCAGAGTTGAAGGGGTGTGCATTTCCATGCTCCTCTACCCTTGGACTACCAGGCCTCATTCTAATCTCAAACAAATTGTGGTCTGTTTCCCATTACTTGCTATTTACATACTTTCTTTCATATCCCCTCTCCCTTATGAAATCAGCTATCCTCAGTCACTACCACTCCCTCCCCCCACCATGTCAGACTTACCTGTGGCCTACCAGCATACTACTTTTTTATTACAAGGTCAAATAAGTCCATCCTTACATCTTTTCATCAGATCTGTATCATATTAGGTCTTTGTCCTCAAGTATTACTGCTTCACGCCCTTGAAACTTAAAACTCCCACTACCATTTCTTCCCTAGCCTGCCTGCACATCAAAGAATGATCTCAGACCAGAATAGTTAGTTACTTTTGCTGACCAAATTAGTTCCACTAAAAATACTCTGTTTTCAGGAGAGACCTGATATGGTATTCATACTGACTATGGGAAATTTAGCCAGGACAATACAGAAATTTGCCCACCATTTTCATTGAATGTGGGAAGGACTAAGGTATTGCAGAAGATGGCAGATTAAGAACTGCCTGGTAGTGATTGTGAGAGAAATTAATTTGGGATTACAAAAGAAAAACATCTAAATTAATAAAATGACTGGACAAAGAGCTGAAGATACCATATTCATGATGATATTTTGAGAAGGCGAGGCAAATGACACCTGTACACTTTCCAGGAATGAGGTTATGAAAGAGTATGAGAAAGAAACAATGAGCTCAGATTTGTCATGCAGAATAAGTCCTAGCCAGGAGGGAACTTCACATCTGGTGTTTTCAGCATCTCAGGCTTTAGCAGAAAAAAACAAGGTCCTTAAACAGCTCAGAATCCACTATTTTGGAATGCAAGGACATGATGGAGACAGAGAATGCCAGGAAACCTGAGAGCTATAGGAGAATGTGAACAAGTATCATAGCTGTATGAAAAGTTTTTGGAGCTTCAAAAAGGATATTTGCTAAAAGCCAAATTAAGTAAGGAAAGGTGTTGTGAACTAAAAGTAAAAAAAAAAAAAAGTAATTCCATAGACAGGCATGTCTTATGGGATAACATGATGACATTGTGCTGTCTTTGTGATTTGCTGTGAATGATATTAGAGATTTGTTTCATTTAGGAACAGAAACATTTTGTGAAATAACACTTGTGTCTTTTACCCTAGTCAAAAAGTTTGCAATTAAATGTGACAGCGAAAATTTCTATTCATGCTGGAATGAGTACATATTCGTTAACTTGTAGACATGGCAGAACAGCAAACTCATAGAACAGTTCAAGACAGATGGTGTTACTGAATTTGACCTGAAAAGTTTTACAGTATATGAAGTAAAGCAAATCATGGATGAAAGTAATGTATGGATTGGGTCCAGACCTCTCAACTCTCTGTTTTGGAGGAATATTCCCATTTTCAGGAGTGATTTACCCCTGCACATGATATACCTATTTTTTAAAGGTATGTCCATGTTTTCAGGTTTGATTTACCCCTTCACACAATTTTCTGAATCGCTATCATCACACATGAAAACCACACTTCATGACCAACGTACTAGTGGCAGCAACAATTTAAAGAAAGAGGATACACATCTTACAGCTCCTCTGTTCAGAAGCATGACTAAATGACCTTGCGTGGTAAAATATTCAATATAGTTCATTAAAGCCTGCAGGTTATACACTGTTTCTTTGATAATGTGCTTATATTTGTCCATCATTTTTGTCACTCAGTTTTTTTAAACGCGTTTCTGAGTAGTATCCCATATTCCTATTGGAAGCAAGAAGTTATGTGCTATTTGGTGTTTAAATTTTATGCTAATTAGATGTTCAGATTTGGGACTGGATGCTCCTAATTTTCAGAGACATTTGCTCCTATTATCATTGTCTGCAGGTTGAGAGATATGACTGAGTCTTGGGGAATATGATGTCTTTGGTGATCAAATATGCAAAGTTACAGCATCTGTCTAGTATAATAATAATAATAATAATACTAAATGGAAGGAAAGGAAGTGTAAAATGGTAAAATAATATAGGTAATCAAAATCCCTTTTCCCCTTTTTGTGGAACAAAATGTACATTAATATATAGAAAGTGTGGCAGAGAAGGGCATTTATAGATTGATAGCCGAAGGCATCAAGAAATTACGATCCTTAATGAAAATGAAAATGTGACCATAAAAGCGTATATAACAGAAAATGAGACTGTTAATGAAATTAATTATGTATTAAAGTATTGCTGTATAATGCTAATGAAAAGAGTCGAACTGCAGAAAGAAATAACACTTTTGAAAAGGAAGTGCAACGTGAAAAAGTATATGAAGATAATGATGATGATGATGATAACTTCTTCTTCTTTCGGCTTTTCCCGGTTAGGGGTTGCCACAGTGGATCACTTGTCTGCTCATGCTTGGCAGTGGACTTTTACGGTGTTGAGTTGCCAGCCCGGGGCCCAACTTTCCACAGAAGGCACAGACATGCACGCACTCACGCCTAGGGCCAACTTAGAGTGTCCAATCCACCTACAGGATGTCTTTGGGATGTGGGAGGAAAACGGAGCACCCAGAGGAAACCCACGTGACCACAGGGAGGACATGCAGACTCTGCACAGAAGGCATCCCAGCCGAGGATCGAACCAGAGAACCTGTTGATGATGATGATGATAACTGTGATGATGAAATGAGAAAGCTTTTCTAGGAGTACAGAAAATAGATTTTATGCATTTGAGTTTCATGAAGGGGAAGAGGGTAGCTTAGAAACAGTTACAGAAGAATAAAGATATATAGGAAATACAGTAGGGAAAGAAAGCTAAAAAGTGTCGTAAGTAAAGAAGCAAAGCAAGGAAAATGTTAATGGAAACATTGCTGCAGAAAATGTCAACAGTATAAATATAATGAAATAAGGAGAATTACAGAACATGAATGGTATAAAAAAAGAAAACTGAATCTGACATAATGGGTTGGATTCCTACAGAACTTGAGTTTGGAATAACATCCCATGCCAGTAGTTACTTGATGACAAAGTCTGAAAGACAGGGCTGCCAGTCTCCATACGATGTATGCTATTGGGAATTAAAACCAAAAAATTAACCATAAGTTATACATGATGGCAAATAATCAACCAAACTCCGCACTATTCTTGTAAAACACCTTTTATTGCTGAGCGCTTTCGTACAGACAGGACTTCATCAGAGCGTAAAATTGAATCCATTAGCAAACATTTTCATATTCATCCTGTACTCTTTCCAACCAATTAAAAATCTTAACCAATTAACCTTCAACTAGTCATACTTTTTGTGTAATTACACTTTATTTGTTACAGCCTGTTATGCATTATTTGAAGCATGCTCTTGATTCTTGCCATCTCGTTCATACCTGGGGATCTTACTACATTCAACCTAAGTTGCTACCCAAGTTCTTTTTCTTAAATTATATTATGACACAGACCTCCCCTTGGATCCCATTTGACTTTTTTCAATACCAAAAATTTTAAACCATTAAAATTCTTACATAATTGTATATGTTTCACTAAGGCATTGTTTGAATCTTCCCTGTTTATATCTTGTAGATGTTTATAAATTCTTTTATGGGCAGTTGTGTGTAGTGTCAGCTGTCTCCTGAGTTCCTTTGGGGATGTCTCACAGCATTCTATTGTTAAACATAACAGCATTTTCCTGGTGGTCTAGTGTCTTTACATGCCCAGCCCTTTTCCTAGATGCAGTGAATGCAGGTATGATGGTCATGCTGGCTGTCATGCCTGCAATTACCATTCCACCCTGCAGATTAAACACTGTACTGCTTCAAGCCAGGGCAGTTCCACCTGTATGTCGGACCTGGTATTACAGGCAATCTCCCTGCCTGTACTACCAAGTCTGATGCACAGGTGAAGCTACTATGCCAGAGAACTTTGGGCAGGCTTATCAGTTTTACCAAGTCCTTGAGTAAGTTTCAGTTATGCTCAAATAAGTTATGACATTCATTACCTGCTCTAGGCAAATTCATATTCCCTTCCTATTAATAGCTTAATATAGTAAAGTATTGAAATGAATGATCCCCCTAACCCCCACCCCTCAGGATAATATCATTTCAGGGTGCATGGTGGATTATACAGTTCAAACAGCAAGACCAAGATGGCTGTTCACACCCACAATGCCACTGTTTTGGAGTTTGGCCCAGTATGTTTACTTGATATAAGATTTTTATAAAAAGAAAACAAGAGTACAACCAAGAAATCTGGGTGTGTACGAGGAGAGGGTCATATGGATCTTTGTGAACACAGTTGCCAAGAACTGTAGTACTAATAAAAAAAATGAAAAAAAAAAAAAAAATTAGGTATAACTGTTGGAGATAATATTAGTAAGTTATTTTGTAATTTATGACTGAAAAATTACTCGAAAAGATTAACAACTATATATGCTTACATAAGTGTAAGTGAGAAAGTATGGAGTAATAAAAAAAGTTTGATGATAAATGTAGACATAGTGGTTACTGTAGATTTTAAACATAATTTAAGAAAAAAACAAAAGGGAAAACAGCACCAGATATAAAGACATGTAAGCATGTTATGAAGTATGGAAAGTTAAGTACAAGAAAAGAAAGGCACCTTGTACATAGAGGGAAGATATAAAAGAGTGGGATATTCATAGATGAGTAGCTCTAAGATGAGTGCTACTTAATGACTGGTTGTTTTTATTAACTTTCTGAGTTTCACAGAAGTGGGCTAATATGGCTAGATATGGATATAAGCAAAATACCTTTACACTTACATTTAAATACATTTTGTTCAGATGCATATCTAGCTCCTGTCCACAAGGCCTGTAAAATTAGAAAAACACCCATTTGTATTAAATAACACTTTCCACAAAGCTACTCATTTATGAATACCACCTCCATATTAATTTTATGAAATCAAAAGTTTAAAAGAAGCATGCAGAGGAAGAAAAGCAGCAGGTTCTATAGGCAATGATTGAAGAACATGAAGAATCTATTAAGATCTTAATCTTACATTTACTAACTAATCACAATGTTCACAACTTATATCATCCACCTCACTCAGCTATCTACTCCTTCCTCTCCTATATTCATACCCCAGTATTCTAGCTTCCATTTCTCTAACATATCTCTCTACAAAGCTACATACCATGCTTCCCTTAAATTTTAGTGCATCCTTACTCTTCCCCTTTTATCACATTACAAGTTACCGTACATCACTCAGTCTTATACACAGTTATCCTACTATGTGCTCCACCTCTAATCATTCAAGTCACCGCAGTTCACCACTAATTTTTTCCAGTATATATAAAAATTCTCCCAATCTTTACTTCAAATTCAAATTACTAAACCCTCACACCTACCAAAATAAAACTAACTGCTAAAGTTAAACCGAAACAAGCTTATCAAACATATCCATTTTCTCTCTGTTACCACTCTGTGGGGATAGACATCCCAAACCCAACCCCTCCTTCCATCCCAACTTCCCAGTAGTCTCCAAAATCATCCCAAGCCAACCCCCCCACTCAGCCCACCCATCTCCTTCTAAAACAGGGACCACACCACCATCACCAAAATCATCAAAACACAACCTACCTATCTCAAACTCACCCAAACAGCTTAAATTCATTTCTTGAAATACTCATAGCATCTATAATAACATTTCAGAACTCCATGGTTGATCTCCCACATAGGGTTGCCAGCCATCCAGAATTCTTCTGGACTGTCCAGAATTCAGGACACTGTCCAGAAAATGGAGACTGTACTGCACCGTCTGGAAAAAAATAAAATATTTTCTTTTAATTAAAAAAAAATACTTATTTTTTAAAAGGCATTCCTCTTTAAGAATGCCCTTTGCGTCTGATCGTACAGACACAGAAACCGAGATTGTTTATGTCTTCATGTTCCACGCAGGTGGAATTTAAATTCCAGAAGACATTTAGACTGCACAGCAGGTGCAGACCACCACGAATGGCCCGGTCAGATCAGACAACTTAAGCAAGTGTATTTAGTTAGTAAGTGTTCTTCATTCTTCTCCTATATGACTGTAACCTATAAACACATTTAATATATGTGAACAGGTGGAAATGATCATTAAGGTTGTCTTTTAGAGGTGTGTATATGTGTTTTACTTTTTGTTGATGTCTCTCAGAAGATAACCAAGAAATATGAAACTACACGCATTCTGCTCCCCTTACACAAACACAATTTAATTTGAGTAAACAGGGAAATGTACTGTTTTTCAAGTCCTGCTACAGCAATGCTCAGTCAGAATATTAAAGCAGCAGGATCTTTTACTGTGTGTTGAGATAAAGAAACAAAATGTCTCTGTTGATTTACTGGCACGTCTAGTGCTGTGCTACACTTGGAGAAGAAGTTGAAGCAGAGTTTTGCACTTCTTTTCAACCTTTTCTCCTTTCTCTGCTATATCTATATCTATATCTATATCTGTATAGACCCAGAGTTGATATATATATATATATATATATATATATATATATATATATATATATATATATATCTCCACAGACAGAGACAGACAGAGGTAGAGAGATTGGGGATATAGGCACTTGGTCCACATAAGGTTAGTGTGTTTAAGTTTGTAATGTTTTGACTTTGAAGGTGTAGGAACATTTTTCGGTTTGTCAGCACTGTGGGAGGTAATCTTTCTTACTAAATCTGAGTAAATGGATAATTTAATTAGAAACACAAAAATTAATCTGAGAGGAAATGATGTGCTGAGCAAAGAAACAAGTCATCTAATAATCTATTCCTAATACATATTCATAACTGTAAATTAAAAAGGTTATTCATAAACAAATCCTGCTAAAGCTTGTCGCTGAGTCATAAATGCTACTTACACTGATCATTAAATCTATCCATTATTAATTTCAAAATGTCTTTGTAGTTATACTATGTATTGTCCTATTTCACAGAGCATTGTAGTTATACTGTGTGTTTTCCTATTCCACCATGGAACATTAAAGAAAGATCCCAGCAAAAACATTGTCTCATTTAAGACTTGTGTATGTAGATACATTTTGGTGCATGTGTGTGCTAATGTGTTTGTATGTGTTTGTGCATAAAAGATGAAAATTTCAAACAATGTTTTGCTAATGCAGCACTAAGGAGTGTATGTTCTTCCTTTCTAATCCATTAATTGGCAAGTTGTTGAGAGTATGTGTCAGTTCATTTTTTCCTTCTTTTTACAGGCTGAATGGTTAAGCAACATAATGTTTCAGAAAGTAATTAATTCTACTTTTAGCAACAGTGGAAAGAAGTGATGTTTTGCCAAGAGGACACTAAGCAAGCAATAATGTCTGCTGAGCTTTATTTGGGAAATAACAGACCGCCCAAGGATATTATTGGCAATGCCTTCTGAAAGGTCTGATATTTCTCCTATAACTCCCACCCTGGTGGACACTATTGCACTTAGAAAATAGGCTATGTGTTAAATAATTTTGTATTTGTTTTTGTTTTCATTACTATAGTTTTGATGTGAAATAGTTCCGTGACCAATCTTTCAAACTTGTAGTATATGTAATGGTTGTTGGAGGAAATATTTAACATCCAAGATACAAGTTATGTAAGTATTTAATGTCTACATACACACACACACACACACACACACACACACACACACACACACACACACACACACACACACACACACCAGAACACACACCAGAACACACATATACATACACTCTAAAGCAGAGAGAAATTCTCACACATAAATAAAGAAACACACATTCAGAAAGCAAAGACAGACTCACACTCATATACACAGATGGAAACACATACGTGATACACACACAGCAACAACACTTACCAGCCACTAGGTTGAGTGAACACATCCTCAAAAATCTCTGAGAGCAAATGAATACAAAAAATAGAAAATCCCCCCAAGCACACACACACACACACACACACACACACACACACACACACACACACACACACACACACACACACTTTTATTTTTATTTTATACACTTTTTCTTTTAGTTTGCACTCACTAAACAGCAAAGCACTGATTAGTGTCCATAAATAATGGTGGTTCTTTACTTTATAACTGTCTGGTCCTCATTGCAGGTTAATGGGCTACCATGAAGCATTGGACTTGCTTTTCAGCAAACATGACCTGTACATTATCACCTTGCTGGAGAACATTCCTTCTCTAATCAGAATGGTGATGTACAGGCCGCCCATCCTCTAACACTGGGTAAAATATGAATTACTCATGTCTTTGGCATGGTGAATTGCTATTGTATAATGTTATTATGGGTAAGCATTTAAAATGTCAGGACCTGCTAGAGCAAGTCCCAAAATACAGAGACTGAACGGCCAAGAAAATGAACTCACATATGCTAAGTCTGAGATGATATTTATTTGAATATTCCCTTTTCTCTGAGGTATGGCAATCTCAAAGTTTATATACATATATATATATATATATATATATATATATATATATATATATATATATATATATATCTATATATATATATATATATATATATATATATATATATATATCAGTTCGGGGTATGTGTAGGGCTTGCAAAAAGAAGTTTTAAGGAGAAGAGAAATCTTTGAAATTCGGGCTTCTCTTGTGTTTTTAGTCTTCTTTTTTTTTGGGGGGGGGGGCATGTCAGCATTCTGCATTTCAAGTGCTGACATTTAAATAGAGAACCATTAATATGCACAATATAAAATGTCCTACATTTGTTAAATGACACCATTGTACATAGTGAACTGGATTCCTCACCCTTCTCCCAACACTGATATAAGTCTTTATGGACAACTTTAAGATATACTGAAAATATTTTGAAAATCCCTATTAACAGATGATGCTTTCCTAGATCTTGGTTTTGATGCGCTTTATGTTACTATTGCATGGCTGCTTCTAAATTATAAGAAGATAAAAATGTGATGACTGAAGAAACATATAGTCACTGTAATCATTTAAATACTCAAGAATCAGGTCTGTTTACATGCACACACATAACAAACACACCCACCCCACGTGCGTGTGTATATGTATGTGTGTGTGTGTGTGTGTGTGTGTGTGTGTGTGTGTGTGTGTGTGTGTGTATGTATATATATATATATATTTATATATATATATATATATATATATATATATATATATATATATATATGTATATATATGGGTCTACTTTAAAACGCTGACACGCAAAACACCGACGACGAGAACACCGAGACCGGAAGATCGACAACTGAGATGACCGACAGTTTAAAAGCACGAAACTTCACATGCCCAACAAACCACAATCCCGGCAATCAACAAAACAAAACAAATACCTTTTCTGAAAAACACACACACAACACAAGCACAACAAAAAACTTACAAACCTACACTAAACCTTACATACACAACTACCTATGCACTAACCTTAACCCAAACCCTAACCCTAAGGTCCGTCACTATCGCACACTCACCTGACCCGCGCCCTAACCCTAACTCACTTAACCCGCCCCAACCCTAAAGTCTGTCACTATCGCACACTTACCTTAACATGTCGGTGTTTTCAGCGTCGGGCTTTTAAACTGTCGGTCATCTCAGATGTCAATCTTTTGGTCTCGGTGTTCTCGTCCTCGGTGTTTTGTGTGTCGGTGTTTTAAAGTAGACCCATATATATGTATATATATATATATATATATATATATAATATATATATATATATATATATATATATATATATATATATATATATATGTATATAATATATATATATATATATATATATATACACATACACACACACACACACACATACACACACACACACACACATACACACACACACACACACACACACACACACACACACACACACACACACACATATATATATATATTGGGGGAATCAAAGTTTTAATTTTGGCAGAGTGGAACTTTGTGATGGAAAGACTCTAGAATACAGTGTCAGGCAATAAATTATCCTGGAGCGAGATAACTTGGTTGCCATTGATGATGGAATTGTACAGACTCTTGGAATAAAAGAGGGGAGTCTTGGTTAGGCTTTGGTTGGAATGGAAGAAAAGAATCAGATTTTTTTATTTTGGACTTGAGTTTTAATGATGTAGGTTACAGATTTTAGGCAGTGATTTAAGCAAGGTCATCCTGGCCAAACAGCATGTTAGTATAAGACATAATATATTGATAGTGGCGCAGTAAAGTCTAAATGGTGTACCTGGACTTTTCTGACTGTGTGACACAGGCTGTATAAAATTGTAGAGAATGTAGTTAAAATGCAGGCTTGTGAACGTTTTTGCAACTTTGAGGTGCATAGGCAACTGAAAGTGTAGTAAACCAGTTGTATGCAGTCTTGGATATTGTATGTCTTAGGCTGAACTCTTATAGGAAATTAGTATTCCACAGCATGTGGATGGATAGCTGATAACTGTGTTGTATTTTAAGGGGGTGATGTGTTGCAGTCCTGAGTATGTCCTCCTTTGGATGAGATGCTTAGTAACTATGAGCCTGTTTTCAGTTTTCCATCCATTCCCTATTACAATATTACCAGCTTAACATGTAACATAGGAAATTTATTCTTCTAGAGCAGCAGACACTGAATTTGTAGATGAAACATAAATGTGTTTGCTAGCAGCAACCTTTTCATTGGTTACAGATCTGGTTAAGGTGGGATTATTCAGATGACTTTTACTTCTGCAGAGATTGTGCATATTGACTGATACTGGTGAACTGTAATGACAGAAGTTTGAGTGGCCTTTATGGTTGAAATTTTCTGAATTGGGCATTTTTTTCATTATTGGTTCAGTTGTTTTGTTTCATTACTTATAGGTTCATAGGTTCATAGGTTTATACTAGGCTATCTGCCCCAAGGCATTTATAAGCCTAGCCCAAATTTTTGTGGCTTACGCCACCCCTTATATGAAAAAACTGTGCCCATTAGTTTGTTGTGCCTCTGTCCAGCAGTGACACAGAGATGATTCCCAGGGTAAACCTACAATCTCCCATCCACAAGTCAAGATTTCTCTTGAACAGAGCCAGCGAGTTGCTCTGCCTCACATGGACCGGGACTCTATTCCACAGCATAGGGAGTCTCTGAGTGATAAATCTATCCCTCCAGCACGTCCTATTTATATCCATGCTAAGGTTTAAGTCGCTTTCTCTAGTGGTTTTGGTGAATTTGGATTTTTTGAGGTGGAGCATGTCCATTAATTCCGGGTTGGACATGGCCTTGTATGTCAGGCACATGTCACCTCTGAGCAGACGGTATGCGACTGAATACAGCTGGAGTTTCTTCAATCTGGCAGCATATGACAGATTTTGGAGTCCCTTTATCCTTTTGGTGAGGAACTTTTGGGGTCTCTCCAATTGCTGCAGATGTCGGGCGAGATACATCCCGAATGGGGCATTGTACTCGATCATTGGTCTGATAAGTGAAGAGTACAGGGGAACAATGACCTCACTAGATCTGGAGGTGGATACCTTCCTGAGCAGGTGGGCAATGTAGAAGGAGTTTCTAACCACTTTAGCAACGTGAGTGTCAAAGAAAGGCCACTGTCAACCTGGGTCCCCAGGTCCCTGATAACCTCTTCTGTGCTTAGTGGATTGCCACCTATATGGTAGCTTGGGGTTACCTTGTTTTTCCCGAAGGGTATAACTATACATTTTTTGGCGTTTAACTTCAGGCCATGGCTCTGGCACCAGCTATCTGTTTCCGTGAGTCCCTTCTGAAGGATATCCGTGTCCGATGCACTTTCCACTATGGCGCCCAGTTTGCAGTCGTCTGCAAACTTTGTCAGCCAAAGTCCTCCCATGTTGGCCTGTACTTCTGAGAAGTAGATGCCGAACAATAGGGGGCCAAGGACCGAGCCCTGTGGGACACCACTTGTGATCGGCTTGGAGTCTGACATAGCGCCAGCAACTCTAACCCTGTGGGTTCTCTCCTTAAGTCAGTTTGCAACCCATCTTGTGACATATAGGTTTACATTTAAGCTGGTAAGTTTTTCCACAATACCCGAGTGGGATATTGTGTTGAAAGCCTTTGCAAGGTCAAGGTAGGCTGTATGGACTGCCTTTCCCTCATCAATGGCCTTGGTGACTGTTTCGAAAAAGTCGACCAAGTTCAAAAGGCATGATCTTCCCTTGACGAAGCCAAACTGGGTCGGGTCCAATGTCTGCAAGTCCCCTATATCTTTGTTTATGAGCTCCATTATGATCCTCTCCATAGCTTTGCAGACTAGACTTGTTAAGCTTATGGGGCGGTAATTACCAGGGTCCGTAGAGGCACCGCCTTTGTGGAGTGGGACCACAGTTGCCGTATGCCACTCCTTGGGCACATATCCTGTGGTAAGGCTGAGATTAAACAGCTGCCTTATGTGCGGGTTTAATTCCTCATTTAGCTCATGTAGCACACAGCCGGGGAAACCATCCAGTCCCATTGATGCTGTGTTTTTAGCTTTAGAGAGAGCAGCTTTCACCTGCGCATTTGAGATGTCTGGGAGGCTACACTCCACTGGGATAGTTATCTCTCCTTTAAGGGGGGAGAGGGGGGTGAAGTTTGCACTGAACCTGTCTGCCAGTATGTTGGCAATGTCTGTGGGTTCAGTGATTTTTGTATCATTTTGGACTAATTCTGAGCATATCTGGGAATTTACACCCAGGTTCCTAACATAGCTGAAAAAGGCCTTATGATTGTCCTTTGAATCCATGGCAATTTTTCTCTCAAAATTGGCCTTAGTTGATTTTATGAGTGCTCGTATTTTTTACTAATAATGATCAGGGGTGACTTCCCTTTTATGGATTTTGTTCTATCATGTAATAGCTTTCTCCTCTTATTGTAAAGTTTGTTAATGGCTGTGGTCCACCAGACTGGACGTTTGCCCTTTGTGGAAAGAGTCTTGGTTTTATTTGGGATTGCCTGATCCATGCAGTCCTGGAGGTGTTCATAGAAGGCATTTGTAAGGGCTTCCGCAGCTTGGGTTGTGGTTTCCACTGGCTCAGGGGCCTTGAAGGATACCACACCAGTCTTGAGTAGTGTGAAGTTTGCTTTAGAGAAGTTCTTCACTGTGGTCTTTTTTGTTTGGGGTGGGGCGGGATGTGGATTTCCAGTGAGATTAGTTTATGATCAGATCTCACCAATGAGGGATATCCTTCCGGTGTGGAGCATTTTGTCCCCATGTTTGTGATAATGAGATCTAGTATATTTTCTCCTCTCGTGAGAACAGTGACTAGCTGTTCCATGGCATTTGAATTTATGAACTCCAGGAACCGTTGGGCTAGAAAGTTAGGGCTTGAGTAATGTTCCCAGTCTATATTCGGGTAGTTGAAGTCACCCAATATGATGGTGTTTGGAGATACATTTATACCCTCCAGTGTCTTCAGGAAGGCTGTGTGGGTTTCCTGAGTTTGAGAGGGTGGCCTGTAGCATGCTACAATTTGTAGAGCAGTTTTGCCTATGGTTAGTTGCACCTGGATGGTTTCCGAAGCTTCGTGCATTGCCACCAACCTGGAGGTGTGGGTATCCTTTATGAATATGGATACACCCCCTCCTTTTGTGGTGTGGTCCGGGTTTTGGGGCCGGAACGCATGATATGAGATAAAACCTAATAGTCCCGGGGTGCTCTCAGGAGCCTTGAACCAGGTTTCAGTTACAGCACAGACATCGATGTTCTCCATACTGAGAAGGGCCTCGAGTGCGTGCATTTTGAGATTTAGACTTCTGGCATTGAGCAGCATTACCCTCAGTTTCTTCCCATTTTTGTTTTCTAGGGTGGTAGGTTTAGAATTTGAGCCTTGCCTAAAAAAGGCACTATGGGGATGGCAAGAGCCTTAGCCAATATCCGGAATCCCAGGGGTGACAGGTGCAAGCCGTCCCTTGCAAAGCAGCATGGCTTGTCAAGCATGTCATCCCAGGCAGACAGACACTGGATCCCCTTTGAATGACACCAGACATTAAGCCAATTGTTAAAGCTGATCATCTTGTCTCTGTATTGTGGCATCATTCTTGGTGAAGGAAGGATACTGCTCAGGGTTAGGGTCATACCTGCCTGGGCTACATAATCAGAGAGCTCCTCTATGTCTCTTTTCATGTAGTCCAGGGAGGTACGTCTCAGGTCGTTCTCACCAGCATGGACAATGACTGTGTCATATTTGTACTTGCCATGGAGTGACCCGAGTGCTTGTGTTATGTGGCGGATTCTAGCCCGACAGGCAGCTTACTGTGACCCTCTCCTTGTTCAGCCTGGTGAGTGGGACGTCAGTGTGTCTGACTATGGAGTCACCTATGACAAGTATGTTTGGTGTTGTATTTGGCCTTAAGGGCTGTGACTGCTTTGCACACTACTTTTGTGGTTTATGTGTTGCTTGTGGGGTGTCTTGAGGTAGCAGTTGTTTGGGTGTCTGCTTTGGAGGCCTCTGCTGTTTAGGTAAATTTTTACTCAGAGCCTCCGAGTATGTCTTTGTGTGTTTATGTGTTTGATTCAGTGGTGTGGTAGCATTATGTGAGGCTGGTTTTGTGGTGTGTGTAGTTGCCTTCTCCTCCTGTCTGGTCTTGCCAGTCCTGAGTTGAGAGAGCTCAGCCTCCAGTTTGGCTAAATAGCTGCATCTCTCGCAAGTATTTGTGTTATGTGGGAGGAGGAGAGGGTTGTCTGTGTACATGAGGCAGTTATAACATTGCCTCAAGATTCCCAGATTCACCAGCTGGACCGGAGAGGAGATTGACAACTGACCTTTGGACATGCTAGAATAATATTGGAAATTCCTTAATAATTGAAAACAAGGGCCAGTGGGGAGTGCGCTTTCAAAACTATAAATTTAAAACACACTCTAACAAATGGTGATGTATGATGCAAGGGATATAATTTAATTATTATATATTATGATTTAATACAATCAGGAAGGTGAATCAAATAATGTTTGCATGGTCCTAAAAATGTGTGCAAGGGGCCTATAATTTGAAAACGTAATCTGCCACTGGCCCAATGCTTTTTCTTTGAATGTGGGTTTCAATGCTGTTTCAGTGAGTGTGTGTTTCAAAGACAGAGAAGTTTTAATGCTAAATCTGTTTTCATTGTGAGACTGTATTGTTTTGTTTAGCAAATGTCTATCCGTGTTTGTGCTATAAAATTTGAAATAAAAGTTTTAAATTAAATCCAAATATCTGTAATCATTGTAGAAGTAAAGCAGAAAACACTGTGCATACTAAGAGTTTCGAACAGTGTTTATGTCAAATGGGAAGAAATGGAGAAATAGCCAAGTAATGGGACACTGGAATGGCTGTGTGGGAGGAGATGGGGCTACCAAATTACACACATTTTGCTTTCATGTACATGTCCAGAATTTTTGACATGAATGGTTGGCAGCTCTACTCCCATAATATACCAGATATTCTTGCCATAAATGAAATGTTGGTAAAACCCCATATACATGACTCTGCTATATCACTCCCTGGTTATAGGGCTGATAGAACTCAAAAAAGTGGTAGAGTAGCTTTACTATACCTTAACTATCTTGAAACACTACCCTACAATAAACATATTCCTAAATTTCATAATGCTGAACTCATCTTCCATATTAAACTAAATAACCATAAGCAACTACGTATTATAGTTCATTATATTCCCCTAGGTAATAATGCTACAACCCTAGAAACATCCTAAACTAGATCTCACATGCAATTTCTAATGAAAATATAATTGTAGGTGATGTTAATTTCAACTGGAAGAAAATTCCACAAAATATCCAGTAAGTAGCCTAAACGTATATGGATTGACTCATCTCATTCCTCCCCCATATTTTATAACTATCCCAAAAACAGTGGTTCATTTCTCAACTGGATATTGTTGTCCAATTCCATTAAGTATGTCTGAAGTGGCACTCTCTGATTCCCTCAGTGAACAACTCCCTGTATATGCAGACAGGCTCTGTATCCGTCATGTCAAGCAACATTTATTTAGAAATTCCCATGACCTCACTAATTGTAACCTTGATACATTCAACAGAATTCTAAGCTCCTTTAACTGGCTATCCTGAAAAATATTCCACTCAGTGAAGCTGTACTCAAATTTAACTCACTTTTCCTGAAAACCCTCGATAGCCTGGCTCCAACTAGAACAAAAAGAATAAAGAATAACCCTACTCCCTGGTTGTCCACTCAAAGCAGGAACGTAATGTATGAATGGGATAGGGCTTGGAAAGAATAGTTAAATATAGAAAATATAGATCTCCCCAAAACCTACAACACCTTTAAAGAATTACCTGACCATATTAAAAGACAGATTACCGCAGACAAAAAGATCTAACACAGTAACCCCTTACTAAATCAGTTTTTCAACCCTGAAAAATGTTGGTCTTCTATTAATAATATACTTCAACCTGGATAATCTACCATTTCTAATCCTGCCCCAAATAACACTTCCTCTGAAATAGCTGCTCAGTTTAGCACACATTTTAAAGAAAGCATTAAAGCCCTTACTAAAGATTTTCCTCCCAACAATCCTGACCTGCCCTCCCCTCAGACAGTAAACACTCCCTATTTCACCCTAAAGCCCTTCCCATCCTCCTACATCAAATCACTCCTTCTTAAACTAAAACCCTGTTCTCCTTCAGTACATAATTTCCCAGCAGAATACCTCAAGCTGGCTGCCAGTTCCATAGCCTATCCTTTCTCTCTTCTAATTCACAGCTCTGTCAAGGAATCATATGATCCTTCTCCTTCTCTATGGAAAAAAGATCTTTATCACCCCCCCTTCTTAAAAGAGGAAACTCATCTGATATAACCATTTTCAGACCTATTGCCATCTTATCCCATTTGTCAAAAATTCTGGAGAAGTGTATTCACAAGCAACTTCTTCAGCATATTCTTCAGGAAAAGCTCCTGACCTCTGCACAGTATGGTTTTAGACCCTCCCATAGCACTACCACAACCTGATTAACTTTCACTGATACTATTAACAAAGCCAGAGACAAAGGCAAACATGTTTCCTCTGTATTCCTTGATCTCTTTAAAGCTTTTGATCCAGTCTGTCACCAAAACCTCCTCTAACAGCTGTCTTCCCTTGGATTATCACAACCCATACTGCTATGGTTTAACAATTACTTAAACAATACATGCTAGTCTGTTAAATGTCTCTCCACTTTTTCTTCCTTCCTGTCAATACTGGTGTGCTACAGAGTTCCAGTCTTGGCCCTCTACTCTTTAATATATTCACTAACAATTTTCACAAATCCTCTCAGCAAGCTTCCTTCATACAATATACTGATGATTCTACACTAATATGCATTTCTGACAACCTAATATATCTTCACATAATTTCTCAAGAAGCCTTTAATTCTGTTTAAAGTTGGCTACAGGATAATCACCTGCTACTAAATCCAAAATAAATTAATTACTCCTCTTTTTTTCCCAAAATCTCATTTCCTTAAAAAAAAAACTACTTTCAAAATTTTCCTTAAATAACACCATGACTGAAGTTATCACACATACAAAACTACTTGGTATGACAATCGACAGCCATCTTAAATTTGATTTACATATTCAAAACAGCATCAAGAAAACTCATCAAAAACTAGGCATCCTACACACAGTAACGAAATTCCTTACAGACTCTGCCAAGGTAACTCTAGCTACCACTTACCTCTTACCCTCTGTTCTGTATGGAGCCCTTATCATGACCAATCTACAAGCCTCACTTAATTCTAAACTTGAACAGTGCTATTACAAAGTTGACAGATTCACTTGCAACAAACCTTACCAGACCCACCACTATTTAGTACTAAAAACACTTAACTGGCTCAAGCTTCCTTAACACCTATCTTATGCCCAGCTCACCTCCACCCATAAAATCATCCATACGCCATACGCCTGCCCAGCAATTAGACCCCTACTCCAATACTATCTTCCAAATCATCCCCTTTGGTCAAATAATAAACAACTGCTTACCATCTGCAAACTGCAAAGGGTGCTGGGATCAATCTCTATTCCAATAGTGTAGCTACAACTTGCAATAAAATTCCTATATCAGTCAGGTCTATCACACACCTTCATCTTTTCAAACAATTGCAGAAAGACTTCCTCTGTGCCTCCTGGCTTTGTCCCTGTTCCTCATCTGGGGCATAGCTCTCTAACACCCTTCATCGCCTTTCTTATACCCCCCTTTAAAAGACCTAAATCACTTAACCTGCGTATCACCTTCTAATACCTCACTGTATTGTACTTCTTAAACTACTATACCTACTTCTAATTAGCGCAACCAAATTACTATTCCGTCATTACTTCTATATTAATACATAAACTTGCTTATCTCCTCTAATACCTCACTCTGATGTAATTCGTAAATTTCTCCTACCTATCTTATATATCACTCTTCTAAAGTCTCAGTACAAGGCTAGTAAATTTAATGTTTGTGACTTTCTTATCTCCCTCTCTCTCTCTGTCTGAGCCTCTTTATCCAGAATATTCTAAAAGAGAATTTGATCACTGAAAGGGAATCCCCCATTACTCTGGGTTACATAGCATCATGCATCCGTATGGTACCAGAAGCAAGGCTCAAAATGAAGAAGTTATACCGGCACCTTAGGAAGAGATTGTGCTAACACTCAAACATCCTTAGAAGCTGCCATCCCTATCTTCCTTGCATCGAGAAAGCACTTTCATGGTGGAAAATGCAGGTGCACCTCAATCTGAGGGTACCCTTCAGAGTGACATAGCCCACACAGACACTAACTACAGACTTATATATACACCCACCAGAATAAAATAAAATAAATCAATAAACCAACTAACTACAGAGTTCTCTGACTTAGTCCAGGGGCCACATGGGACCTCTCAAAGTCCTGAGCATGTAGTACAAAAGCATGAGAAGGAACAACATAAATGTAAGTGTGTTGACATGTCTACTGCTAAATACTTAAACTGTGCAGTGTTTTAGACTATTTTTGAGCACATCTACTATTGTATGATATATTCTGCAACTGCGATTGACAACTGTGAAGAATTACATTGCTTTGTTTGCCATGCGTTGTGGTACTGGGCTTCTTTACCTGTAACCTTGCTAATTCAAATTGATAAAGAACAGAAAATCTGCACTACTTTAATTCCTTGGGTGTACGCTGCTGTACATGTTATGAAAAAGCTTGGTTTTAGGATTGAGTTTTGTTAGTGTTTGTAGAGCAATTGGGCCATTGTACTGACTATGCTGCTGTACTTGATGTGAAAAAGCTTTATTTGAGACTTGAGTTTTGTAAGTGTTTTAAAGAGAGACAGTCATTGTACTTGCTCTCAACTATAATGCGACTGCTCTGTAATCAGTAATCTCTGATCTATATTACTGCTATATTGCTAGTTATACTATTTTATAGTGAGTTTTGTAAGTGTTTTAAAGAGATAGAGTTGTACTTACTCTCAACTATAATGCGACTGCTCTGCAATCCGTAAGCTCCACTCTATATTACTGCTATATTGCTAGTTATACTATTTCTATCTTGACTTTGAACCCCTACAAACCGAGTGGCTTGTCTGTGTGCCATAATCTAACCGAGCAGCTTGTCTGTGTGCTATAATCTAATTCCATAGACAGCGCTTGGAGATAATGCAATACTCGCTAATGTTCGTGCTTACATGCTACAGAACTGTATGGTATTCCATTTGTTTCATCCCAATCTACTGAAATATTGAGGTGGTTTATTGTGCACATTGCCTTACAGCTGGTATTTGAAACTGAAATGTACTGTGGTATCATATTTGTAGTTGCCTCTGCCTCCCTCTACTTCCTGCACATTTGTTTTTACAATACCCAAATGTCTGCCTTTTATTTCTCCTAACTATCCTGGCAGTGCAAACAGTTAAATGCTTGCTTACCCGTATGGATGTTTTCACAGATAGGTTTTGAGAGTTCTGTCCCCTGCGAAATGTGTCAACTCTCTCTCTCCCCATTTTTCCACAGCAAGCCTACCTTAAACAGGCTACTCCCTGCAGCTCAGCTCCCCCAGAGACACGGAAACCCTCACCTGCTGGACTTCCTTTCTGCTCTGTGCCGTGGCCATTTAATAGTAGTACCTGTATGTGTCAAACTTAGTTAAATAATTTAATTTTTATGAAAAAAGTTAAGGCGATTGGAACACAATAAGAGAGTCCGGTATTTCCACAGGTTTTATTTCCAATATACGTTAGCGCTTTCGGCAAATCAAATGACTCGCCTTCTTCAGACAAACAAACAGTGGGATGACTTTTCACTGCTGTTTAAATAGTGATGCTAATACGTTTAAACCAATCAATGAGATTACAATTACATTCTTAATTAAAAGTCATGGGAACCTAAAAATAAAACGTCACATCCTAAAATAAAAATGATATTTCCACGTGTTACTAGCCTTTAAAGAACTAAGCATTCTATGTGAAATACACACAATGTAAGATTTCGTTTTGAAACTCGTTAAAAATGTATATATAATGTAAGCTTACAGATTATCTAACAAATGAAATAAACAAATATGTTATAAATAAGGAACATCTGATTATATTCTTACCAATGTTCCTTGTTGTTATGTTTAACAAAAAATCAAATATTTTAAATTTGTTACTGTTGTCAAACATTATACATTTTTCATTTTTTGTTTTTCCATGTTAGCAATCTTAAAAATTCTTATGAAAGGTTTATACAAACTTCTACAAAAAGTTTTGTAGAAAATACTATAAAAAGTCCCATAAGGGAGATGCCTTCCTCACTTGCAAATGCTTAATCAAATATTATCCAAACAGCCTCGCTACAAAATTTATCTAGCAGGCTGTTTGATATATGTCAAATTCTAAATAAATTTGATGAGACATTACATGTGAAACTGTAATGTAAATAACCAAAAGGGTCACCTTGATGTTGTTGAAAGCCTAATAACAATGTAAAATGCAGTTATATTCACTTAAAAAACTTTTGTCACAAGAACCAGAGAAGAAATTTATCTATTGTAAGAGAGCCATTTTAGAACACATTTTATTGACTGTACTTCGTTTATACCTGGGAACAGATGGGCTCTCGTGCGGATCTGCCACAAAAGCTCATCTATTTCGAGGCGTGTTTGCCATGGGCCCCCCCTAAAGTCCACTTCCCTGTGTTGCAAGATTAAGTAATTGAAAGTGTGACCACTAAATTCCATACTATGCCTAGCTAATGCATTGTTAACATCATTCTTTTTTATGGCATATTGATGTTCATATATCCTATGCTTGAGCATCCTCTCGGTTTTACCGATGTAGAATGCCTTGCAATGGTTACACAGGGCGACATACACCACAGATTTTGTTTCACAATTGAAACGCCCTATGATTTTGTAATGTTTATCATTAATGTTACAACTATTGGTAACCTTGATATGTTTACACTGGGTACAAAAGTACTAATGGTGATTTTACTGTTTATAATTACACAACCATAAATATCCAGCAGGACATTGTAGACTTTTTGGCAAAAGATTTTACCTTTGTCCCTGGAAACCATATGGATATTGGTAAAACCATCATAGACCTAAAAGTGTTTACACGAAAATTAAACCTGAACCATTTAATGGGTAATGATACACCAACAGTTAAATTACTTAGAGTTGCTAGTTCTTATAACCCACCTTTACATCCCACTCTGCACACATTTGAGAAAATTTGTGAGATGGACCTATGGGCTATTAAGAACCAGGTCATTTATAAGCATCAAAAACATCCAAGTAACATCACTTCGTTAGAACGTGATTTCATTCACCTCCTGCATGATTGTCATATTCGAGCCATGAAACCAGACAAGGGTGGGGGCATCGTTTTCATGGACCATTGTAAATACGTTGAATACATGTTTGAACATCTAGACTCAACAGCTTACAAACTGGTCACTAAAAATGAAATCCATGGGGCATACAAGAAAATCAGTAACACCCTAAATGATCTATTTTTAGAAGGGCTGATTGATACTGACACACATAAATACCTTTTGATGCCTGCCCCAAAAATTCCATCATTTTTTGGAACACCTAAGCTACACAAACAGCTGAATGCACCGCCATTTAGACCTATCATTGACGGGAGGGGATCAGTGACCCAAGCGTGTGCTAAACTCGTTGATAGCATTTTAAAACCTTTGCTTCAAAGCGAGAAGCATATCTGTAAGGACTCATGGTCCTTTTTGGAGAACATTAACAAACTTACTTACAACGAGCATGTTCTGTTTTTGACAATAGATGTCAAAGACCTGTATACCGTCATACCACAGTCGGTTGGCATCGCTTGGGTTAGAGATTATATGACAGGCAAAAACATAGGAGATGATTCTATATATTTAACTGAAACACTCCTAGAATTAATTTTGGCTAACAACTTTTTCATTTTTGAAAATCAATTCTATATTCAAACATCAGGTGTAGCCATGGGCTCACCTTGTGGCGGTTCATTTGCTAATGCAGTCATGGCACATTGGGAGTCCACGATATTGTTTAAGGATGAACTATACCTCAAACATGTCACCTGGTACACTCGTTACCAGGACGACATTTTTTGCATTTGGGATGGTAAGATGGAAGTGATTTCCTCATTCATGGACAGAATCAACACTACAACTGACTTCTTAGAGTTTACACACAGCATAAGTGATACTGAGATCAACTATTTGGACATCTTGCTCATAAAAGATAGAACTAACAAGAGATTCAAAAGTTGTATATACAGAAAACCAACCTACTCTAATTCACTATTACATTTCACAAGTAACCACCCATACCACCAAAAGAAGGCAGTCATAAAAGGACAAATAGTAAGAGCTGCACGTATGATTACAGACACACAAGATTTTGGTAATGAGTGTATTAAACTTACTAACATGTTCGAGTCAAGAGGTTATCCGTCTTCCTTGATAACAAACATAGTCACAGAAGTGACTCAAAAAAGAGAAACAGGCCATTTCCTCCCTTTACTTTCAGGACTAGGGATAGTCTCCATTGGTATTAACGATGACCATGGGACCATTGATTTAAACTTGTCTGCTACAATAGAAACAGCAAAAGACAAGTTTACCACTAGTTTTTTGCAGACTTATTCCTTGGATTCTTTACAAATAAGAGAAATAGTTCACAAAAACTGGGACATCATTAAAAATGACAGAAGCCTATGTTTCCTTCTAGGGGAACGTCCAAAAATTACATATAGACGAGGTCAAAACATGAAGTCTATTTTAGAAAAAGTAAAACCTCGTGTCATTTGTACCAAACCACAAGGAATGTTCAAGTGTGGCTTTTGTACCCAGTGTAAACATATCAAGGTTACCAATAGTTGTAACATTAATGATAAACATTACAAAATCATAGGGCGTTTCAATTGTGAAACAAAATCTGTGGTGTATGTTGCCCTATGTAACCATTGCAAGGCATTCTACATCGGTAAAACCGAGAGGATGCTCAAGCATAGGATATATGAACATCAATATGCCATAAAAAAGAATGATGTTAACAATGCATTAGCTAGGCATAGTATGGAATTTAGTGGTCACACTTTCAATTACTTAATCTTGCAACACAGGGAAGTGGACATTAGGGGGGGCCCATGGCAAACACGCCTCGAAATAGATGAGCTTTTGTGGCAGATCCGCACGAGAGCCCATCTGTTCCCAGGTATAAACGAAGTACAGTCAATAAAATGTGTTCTAAAATGGCTCTCTTACAATAGATAAATTTCTTCTCTGGTTCTTGTGACAAAAGTTTTTTAAGTGAATATAACTGCATTTTACATTGTTATTAGGCTTTCAACAACATCAAGGTGACCCTTTTGGTTATTTACATTACAGTTTCACATGTAATGTCTCATCAAATTTATTTAGAATTTGACATATATCAAACAGCCTGCTAGATAAATTTTGTAGCGAGGCTGTTTGGATAATATTTGATTAAGCATTTGCAAGTGAGGAAGGCATCTCCCTTATGGGACTTTTTATAGTATTTTCTACAAAACTTTTTGTAGAAGTTTGTATAAACCTTTCATAAGAATTTTTAAGATTGCTAACATGGAAAAACAAAAAATGAAAAATGTATAATGTTTGACAACAGTAACAAATTTAAAATATTTGATTTTTTGTTAAACATAACAACAAGGAACATTGGTAAGAATATAATCAGATGTTCCTTATTTATAACATATTTGTTTATTTCATTTGTTAGATAATCTGTAAGCTTACATTATATATACATTTTTAACGAGTTTCAAAACGAAATCTTACATTGTGTGTATTTCACATAGAATGCTTAGTTCTTTAAAGGCTAGTAACACGTGGAAATATTTTTATTTTAGGATGTGACGTTTTATTTTTAGGTTCCCATGACTTTTAATTAAGAATGTAATTGTAATCTCATTGATTGGTTTAAACGTATTAGCATCACTATTTAAACAGCAGTGAAAAGTCATCCCACTGTTTGTTTGTCTGAAGAAGGCGAGTCATTTGATTTGCCGAAAGCGCTAACGTATATTGGAAATAAAACCTGTGGAAATACCAGACTCTCTTATTGTGTTCCAATCGCCTTAACTTTTTTCAGTGGTTTGTGGATTATTTGTTGGTCTAAAAATTTAATTTTTATCCCTGACCTTGCTTTCCCTCACTCTTGTGGCAAGCACAGGTGTACTTGGCTGTACTGTGCCCAATTCTTCTATCAGTACTCCTGTAGACCCACACTCATATTTCAGCCTGAACTAATCATTTCAACATCACTAAACAGCCGTTATCTCCCTCATCCTGCCTACAGTTATCCGGGCAGTGAAAACAGTTAAATACTTGCTTACCCATATGGTTGTTTTACAGATAGGTTTTGAGAGTTCTGTTCCCTACAACCTGGGTCAACCTGCTCTGTTTGCCCTTTGCTTCACTCAGGCTCACTCCGCTCCCCTACCTTGCCCCCAAATGTCACCTGCCCCCACTACTCCTACATTTATTCTAGCCATTTCCCCGCCCCTCAGCATCCACTAGCCAACCCAAAAACTATACCCTAACCCCTCCCTTTCATAGCCACACTCAGTATACACATCACTCACATCACTCACTCCCAAACTCCTGCTACCTACCCTCCCCACCCCCACACAGCTTAATCCAAATTTCCACAATCCACTAACTTTTAATCACTAATTCAACACCTGGTCAATTCCATGCCCTCCCTACTCTTCCAGACCCTCCTTACCCCCGAACCTTCTCGATAATTCTAACACCCCTATACCATGCTATCTCCTATTCTACCAACCATCCCTCCTCTTTCTCACTTTTCTTCCATATTCCACTACACAGTACACATCACCACCCCAGTACAAAAAGCCTCTACTCCATCTCCCCCTTTCTGATTCAACCTAACTTCCTTCATCACTTTAACCTACAAATTTTGCCAACCACAACAAAACTTCATATGACTAAACTCATAATACACTTCCCCCTGTTCTATAACGTAAAACCTAAACCCACAGTACTATCTCTCCTCAACATCCTCTAGCTAGCAGGTGACATTCACCCTAACCCCAGACCAAACACATCTTTAGACAAAAATACCTCTCTATCCAGCCACTCCCCCGCCCA
Source organism: Protopterus annectens (assembly GCF_019279795.1). Classification (NCBI taxonomy): domain Eukaryota; kingdom Metazoa; phylum Chordata; order Ceratodontiformes; family Protopteridae; genus Protopterus; species Protopterus annectens. Next base: position 668,361,849 of record NC_056727.1, on the reverse strand, counting down.
TAAAACTCTTCAACTCTTTACACTCAGTGCCCAAAGTCCCTGTAACAAAGCATCCATATTTCAAGCCTAGTTAAGCCACAACCAACCAAACATTGTATCCATCTCTGAGACATGGCTCAAACCCATATCTCAGACTCTGAAATACTACCCACTGGTTTTGAAGCCCTTAGGTGTGATTGCACAAACAAAAAAGGTGGAGTTGTCATCTTAATCTACTATAACCTAGTCTCCATAATCCCTTACTCAAACCTTATTCCTCAATTTGCTAATTATGAACCAGTAGCTTGCTTACTAAAAAATTATAATCATAGCAGTCTCTGTATCATCACCCACTAGGAAATAATACCCCAATCCTCAAAGAAATTATCTTATGGGCCTCAACCAAAATAAACAATGAAGCATATATACTAGGCAACGTAAACATAAATTGAGACAACATCAATAACTCTACACCCACCAAATCCATCAGTCTCTTCAACTTCACCGAAATAATTCATTCTATAACCAGACCCAGTAAAACCAAATCCCCAGGTTCTACCCTTGACTGGATCTTAGTCTCCCACCCGAATAAAATTACTAACTGTGGCACCATTCCTGACTCCATCAGTGACCACCTCCCTGCCTTTTCCCTTCGCTCTACCTCCTCCTCCCTACACCAGCATCACTACATACACAAACATAACCTCAGTAATTTCAACACCAACATATTCTCAAACTCCCTCAAACAAATGAACTGGAACATCCTAAAAACACTTCCTCTTGACAATGCCATTGACTACTTTAATTTCACTTTTTTAAATACTCTAAATTATCTAGCGCCAACAAGAAGAAAAAGAATAAAAACCAATACTGCCCCATGGCTAACCAAAGACACCAAACAACTAATGTGCCAAAGGGACAAATCCTGGAAACTATACCAAAAAAATAAACTCCTGAAACCCTACCTACCTCACAGCTCCATAACCTCGTAAAAAAAAACTAATTATTAGAGACAAAAAAATTTCTACTACATCAAACTTTAGTCCAACCATGCAAAAAACCCAAAACAATTCTGGAACTCTATTAATGCACTTTTCAACCCAGGCACCAAAAACAATCCCTGCCCAGACCCCAGCAAATCTGATCAAGAGTTAGCCTCATTGTTCAATTCTTTCTTTATTAACTCCATATCTGAACTAACTAAAACCATTCCCAACAACAATCCCTTCTATGTGTACTTTCTCCTCCACAACCACCCCACCTACTGACCCCAATTCCCCCATCTTCAACCTTAAACCCATATATACCAAGTATATAAAAAGACTTTTCTCCAAAATAAAACCCTGCTCTAATGCCCCTGACAATATGCCTTCAGGTTTTCTAAATCTGCTGTTGATGGAATCACATTCCTTATTAGCATCTTAATCAACAGATCCATACATGAATTTTATGTCCCCAAACTCTGGCATACAGCCTATACTCTACCTCTCCACAAAGGTGGCAAAAACACTAACATCTCAAACTTCTGCCCCATAGCTGTCCTCTCCCCAATCTCCAAAATCCTAGAAAAATGCATTCATCTCCAGCTTATGCCTTTCCTAACTCAAAACCATCTTCTCACCCCAACCCAACATGGCTTCTGACCAAGGCACAGCACAACAACAGCTCTCCTCTCATTCCTAGACACAGGCAATAGTGCCCGAGATGCCAGGGAAATAGTATCCACAGTGCTTCTACATCTCTCCAAAGCACTTGATACTGTTTCCCATACCCATCTTCAGAGCAATCTTTCAAACCTAAATCTCTCTCAAAATACCCTCAACTTGTTTTCAAGCTACTTGTCTGATAGTTCTCAGGCTGTGAAATGGAGGAAAAAGTATCTCTCCTTTTCTCCATACCCCCACTGGTGTACCTCAGGGATCCATTCCTGCTCCAATTTTGTTCAATATCTTTATCAATACTTTTCACTCTGCTATTCCAATGCCAAAGTAATCCAATATGCAAATGACTCAACTTTATTCTGCTCTGCCACCAATCTTCCTGAACTCCTAACAAAGACCAAGACCTCCTTCTCAACCACAGAGGCTTGGATGCTCCAAAACCACCTTTCCCTAAATGCAAACAAATCCAAAATATTAATATTCCTACCATCAAAATCCTTCCTTTTGACAAAACCTCTTTCCAAGTTCTAAGCCAAAACAACTCATACTGAAGTCATCCTCTTGCTAAATTACTCAGTGTAACTTAGATGAGCACCTAAAATTTGACAACCACATACTTCAAAACATAAAGAAAACCCACCAAAAACTTGGCATGCTATATAGGAACAAATACTTCCTCTCACCCCACATTAGACATACTCTCGCTTCTACTTACCTCCTTCCCTCCCTAATGTATGGTGCACCCCTACTAACCAACCTATCTACATCCATCACTTCCAAATTAGAAAACTGTTATAACAAAATTTCCAAATTCGCCAACACCAAAAACTCCTTCCATCACTGCTTTGCCCTTCAGTCTCTAAACTGGCTAGAACTTCCGAACTATCTGGACTACCTCCAACTCAACACAGCTCACAGACTACTTTTCAACCCCATTCAAATGCTCTGCCATCACAAACATGCTCCTCCCCAACATTCCAAATAGAACTCTTAGATCTGCACACCAAAACTTAATTACTGTTCATAAACCTAACCACCCACCAGGACAACTACTCCCCTCTTTTTCCTTAGCCAAAAAATGGAATTCTCTTCCTCCTACCTTAAGAACAATGCAGAATGTGGAACCCTTTAAAACACAGCTTCATTCCTACCTCTCTTCTAACTGGAAATGTACCTGCATTCTTCCAACCTAGCTCACCCCTTGCTTCCAATCCTACTATGTCTAAGCTTTATTCCATCTAATTTACACTAACTTCCTTAACATGTAGGAACAAATACCACCCACCGACAATCTACCTATTTAAATTGCAACCCTTTAATCTCAGAATCTTGCTTGTTCCAATAGGTTATTATAAACATGGCTTCAAACTTACTAATGTCCACAACTTGATAATTACAATTGCTTTTCTTAGGCTAACATTGTAAATATTTTTCTTTGATTTCTATATATATTTGTATTTTGAATTTGCATCTGTGGTTACTTGTATGCTGTATCTTTACTTGTATTTTGTATCTTTACTGTATTTGTGTATTGTGGAGCTTTTCTCCCTGGGCCTCCACTGAAAACGGGCTTCCTGGGCCCAGTGGACTTCCCTGGTCATAAAACTGGAAATAAATAAATAAATAAATAAATGTGAAAGAAGTGATGACTATTGTCTTAAGCATTAAGAACATTCAACTAGATTTGAGTACGGGGCCTTCTGAGTCCTTACAGACAATACCCCAGTCATGTGATATATCAACAGGCAAAGAGAATCAATGTCTACATCCTAGGCAGATTAGCAATCCAGGCATGAGAGACTCTCAAAGAGTCAGACCTGACATTCAGGGCAGCCTATATTCTTTCTAAAGAATATTTTGTAGCATGCTGGCTGAGCAGATCACAGATGGGCCCCCCATGAATAGCTATACAGGGAAACCTTCCTGGATCTGACAAACAAGTGGGGTATGCCAGAGGTACATATTTTTGCTTCCCTAGCAAACAGACAGATGAAAAACTCACATTCAGAACAGCAACTCCTCCAACTTGGAAAGGAGATGCCTTCTCCCTGAATTGGAGTCTATTTGCGTCTCTTTCCCTCCTGTACCCTCACTTCTAGGATATTACAAAAGATCAAGACAAACGGCACAGTTGTCATATTGACAGACCCCTTTTGACCTAGACAACATTGGTTTTCTCTCCTGCTAAGCATAGCAAGGAAAAAGCCAAAAATGTTAAATCAGTGTGTGAAGCTCTTGACGTAGAAAACAAGGGTCTCACATCCACCCCGATCTGACTACCCTAAAGCTGAAAGTTTGGATGATTTATCTCTCATTCCAATTAAGTACATGTTTTGAGAGCAGAAGTGTAGCTCACTATTTTTGGGCTCCAGGCCATCTCCCTATCTGACACCCCCCCCAAAAAAAAGCTCCTTTCTGCAGACTTTAGGAGCAAAAAAGGGTCTTTTCTACTTTTAAACTGTTAAGACAAAACAAACATCAACCAAAAACTCAAGTTCAAATATTACCAAGATGTATTGCAGAGTGCCCTGTCTGAAGACCACCAGGGGGTAGAAAATGTAAAAAACAAGAACTACCTTACCAGTGTGGGTATGTAGGGAGCAATGATGTCTAGGTTCTTGGAAATAGGCCTGGATCTGTGAATGTGCTTGAAGTTGTTCAACTTTCTGGGGGATTTCCTGGTGTTGTGATGCCAGTAGTGCCTTCTCTTTAGGTGTGGGGAGGCGATTTCCTGGTGTTGTGATGCCAGTAGTTCCTTCTCTTTAGGTGTGGGGAGGCGATTTCCTGGTGTTGTGATGCCAGTAGTTCCTTCTCTTTAGGTGTGGGAGGCGATTTCCTGGTGTTGTGATGCCAGTAGTTCCTTCTCTTTAGGTGTGGGGAGGCGATTTCCTGGTGTTGTGATGCCAGTAGTTCCTTCTCTTTAGGTGTGGGGAGGCGATTTCCTGGTGTTGTGATGCCAGTAGTTCCTTCTCTTTAGGTGTGGGGAGGCGATTTCCTGGTGTTGTGATGCCAGTAGTTCCTTCTCTTTAGGTGTGGGGAGGCGATTTCCTGGTGTTGTGATGCCAGTAGTTCCTTCTCTTTAGGTGTAGGGAGGCGATTTCCTGGTGTTGTGATGCCAGTAGTTCCTTCTCTTTAGGTGTAGGGAGGCGATTTCCTGGTGTTGTGATGCCAGTAGTTCCTTCTCTTTAGGTGTGGGGAGGCGATTTCCTGGTGTTGTGATGCCAGTAGTTCCTTCTCTTTAGGTGTGGGAGGCGGTTTCCTGGTGTTGTGATGCCAGTAGTTCCTTCTCTTTAGGTGTGGGAGGCGATTTCCTGGTGTTGTGATGCCAGTAGTTCCTTCTCTTTAGGTGTGGGGAGGCGATTTCCTGGTGTTGTGATGCCAGTAGTTCCTTCTCTTTAGGTGTGGGGAGGCGATTTCCTGGTGTTGTGATGCCAGTAGTTCCTTCTCTTTAGGTGTGGGGAGGCGATTTCCTGGTGTTGTGATGCCAGTAGTTCCTTCTCTTTAGGTGTGGGGAGGCAATTTCCTGGTGTTGTGATGCCAGTAGTTCCTTCTCTTTAGGTGTGGGGAGGCGAGGTATTAATCCCACAAGACAGATTGGACAAGTTTGTTAGTTAGACCAGAGGAAAAGAACAGTCTGCAGCCAGTTCAATGTGGTTCGGTCCATTTATGGTATTCAGGCAGAAGAGTGATTTCTAGGAGAAGGGGGAGCGACTGAGATAAAGCTGCCAGGGTGTGACCCACAGTCCCATTAGAATGTTGTAATGAAATGAAAACTGCAAAATCTATAGGGAAAGCTGGAGCTTTATGGACACTGCCAGAAAAAAAAAACATGCAAATGTCAAGTATTAAAGTCAGAATATCAAATCACATAAACTTGAAAAATATAAAACATATAAACTTAAAATAGTCAGAATGTCAAATCATATACTCTTAAAAAGGAAACCAGATGCAAGTGGATTTACCCAAAATTGCCCTTTGACGCCCAGAGTTGGGGCCTTTGGTCTTGTGAGAAGTAAGTCCTAAAGGGCCCAGTGATTTTTGTTGTTAGTAATACTGATAGCAGTCCAGTTTTCTTAAGTTCAAACTGCAGTTGATCGACAGTGAGTTACTGAGACCAGAGTATTTATTGGCTTGAAGCCTGATTTGCCAGTCTTCTCCAGCCTGTCGTTGATGTTGACTTCATATAATTCTGCACTAAGTTGTTTGAGGTTTTGGAAGGAAAATTTATTCTGGCCAGTTTTCTCCTTATTGTGATTTGATGATGCATTGGTAGGCAAATCTTGATTAATATTCATACAGTGTCTGGCTAGATGTATTTTTAATTTGTTGATGATTTTTCCAATGTAGAATGTGGGAAATTTTTGGCATTGATCCCAGCATATCACTTTATCAGTGTTACAATTTCCATAAATTCTGCATTTGTAGAATTTCTTGCTGTTGGGACACCCTGCTTAAATTCAAAGACCTTTAATGGTAAGGAATATACCTTGAATACTGCCTAGAGAATAAACTAGTCACCAAAGGTCTAAGACCGCATAAGAAATTATACTGCCAAAACATCAACAAAGACAGATAGATGTATCATTCCCATGGTCAGGAATGCTCCTGTATGCATCTCTACCCTTTCAAATTATTTCCAAAGTATTTCTAAATATTCAGAAAAAATACCAGAGATCATTGTGATAATTCTCTTTTTGCCCATCAGCAATTACCACAAGCTTCCTTACAGACTGGATCTGCTCACATAATATCAGAAGTGACTGCAACTGACAGCATCTATGATTCCATTTTGATATCTTTTAAGAATTTGTTGCATGACGATGTTTAGCAGGTATTTAAGGAGGAAAGAATACTACATGACCACCTCCCAGCATACACCCACAGGACTCACCCTGAAATAGTCAAAACACACTCCTATAAAACATCCAGAAATCTCACCCACTTTGACCAAAATAAATTCTCAAGGATTCTAAAAACCCATAACTGGCTTCAACTAAAAGCTCTCCCCCTAGATGAGGCAGTTAATTACTTTAATAAGCTCTTCTTGGATACTCTTAATAGCTTAGCCCCCATACGTACCAAGCGAACAACAGTGAATCACACCCCATGGCTAACAAAACTGACCAAAACATGCCTCCTTCATTGAGAAAAAGCATGGAAAATTTGGCAAAAAGATAAAACAAAACAAAACAAAATTAATTACAAACAACTCAGAAATAAAGCCAAAAAGCTAGTAATACAAGATAAAAAAAAAAACAATTTCTCCTCTGAACTAACAACCTTACAAAATCATCCAAAGAAATTCTGGAAGTCAGTCTCCACCCTTCTCAATCCTGGCACTCTACAAAATCTGTCTCCTGCAACCGAAAAGACCCCTCAGCAAACATCCCATGACGTTGGCACCCACTTTATTACCACCATCCAAAAGTTAGTCAAAGACTCCTCAACAAGCCTAAATCCATACTTCCAGAATACAAATAATGTCAAACAAAATGACAATACACCACTCATTCCTGACATAAATTCCATTCCACCAGCAACTCATTCATTTTCTATTCAACCAGTAACCACATCTCTCATATGTTTTTCTTTCTTTTGGCTTTTCCTGGTTAGGGGTTGCCACAGCAGAAATTCGGTCTGCTAATGATTGGTAGTTGATTTTTATAGTGCCGAGGTGCCAGCCCGATGCCCAACCTTCAACGAAGACGCGCCCATTCATGCATGTCTTTCGAAAGCCACTCGACCGTGGGGAGGACATGCAGACTCCACACAGAAGGCACTCCAGCCGAGAATCGAATGGGAGAACCTCTTGCTGTGTGGTGACAATGCTACCGCTGCACCACTGTGGCTTACTGCAGACAACCTTCCCTCAGAATATTTACAACTAGCAGTGAAAGCAAGTACATATCCAATTAGCATTCTTATAAACCGCTCTCTCTCAGAAGGCCACGTCCCACATTTATGGAAAAAAAATCTATTATTACTCCACTACACAAAGGTGGAAACTCTCACGACCTCTCAAACTATTGCCCCATCTCTATACTTTCCCCATTATCCAAACTCCTTGAGAAATTGTGCACACACAATTACTCAAATACCTCATTGCTAATGATCTTCTGTCTCCCACTCAGTACGACTTCCACCCAGAGCACAGCACTGTTACAGCCCTGCTCTCATTCACCGATACTGTCAACAAAGCCTTAGATACAGGTCACCCCACTTCAGTAATCCTATTGGACCTATCTAAGGCTTTTGACACAGTATCACATACTAAACGTCTGATCCATCTAACAAAACTTGGTTGCTCCCCCAAATCCCTAACTGGTTTACATCATACCTAAAGAATAGGCAACAATCTGTAAGTGGCATAACATCCAATCTGATTATCTGTCAAACAACATAGGAGTCCCACAAGGTTCCATTCTGGGACCATTACTCTTCAATATCTTTATTAACAACCTCCACAAAGCCTCACAACTAAGCAAAATTATCTGATACACCGATGATTCTGCAATAATCTCTACTTCAAACAATTTCTCTGACCTTCTCAAAATGCATTTATGGAGATTGAATCATGGCTAAACAATTCACATCTGCTACTAAACACCAAAAAATACAAAACTTCTACTATTCTCTTCAAGCCCACCAGCTATAGACTTCAAAATCTTTTCTAAAGACAGAACTGAAATAGAAATAGTAAAATCTGCCGAACTACTAGGCATTACAATTGACAACAAACTCATCTTTGAAACACATTCTTAGTGCAATAAAGAAAACACACTGTAAACTAGCCAAACTTTATCTTCATAAACTGTACATGGACAAACCCACCAAAACAAAACTGGCAAGTACCTTACTCATCCCTTCCCTTCTTTATGGTAGTGCTATCTTTATTAACCTTCACTCATCCCTCAACAGTAAACTTCAGTCTTGCTACAATAAAATAGCTAAATTCACCTCAGGAAAGTCTAACTGCTCACACCACTGCCAAGCAATCTCTGAACTGAACTGGCTGGATTTCCCAAACTATCTCTGTTATACCCAATTAATGCTAGCCCATAAACTAATTTATAGGCCAGACATCTGCCCAGCACTCTCATCAATACATATATATTCTTACACGTACCCTAAGATCCTCCAACAAATTGCTATTAAGTGTAACCAAACCCAGTAAAAGAGCTGGACTATGCTTGTTCTCCCATAGCATTGCTAAACAGTGGAACTCCTTACCCTACCATATTACCCAAATAGACTGTATAAAGACATATAAAATAGCATTAAAAACATATTTCCTAAATAACCTCAGATGCCATTGCAAAACAAACACGCCACCATAAAGCCTGCACTACTTAATACTAACCCACATCCATAGTTCAAAATGACTACTACCTTGACAGCAACACAGCTCAATTACCACTATTTCTGTTGTATAAGAACTGCCATGTTTTTATGCTATGTCACCATTAAAAAACAACTCATGTATTGTACTATACTACTAATTGTTGTCTAAGCTTTTATAAGTTTGATATATATTAAGTTTTATATTTTTGTCTATTTTACATTTATAATTTTTGTTAAATTGTGTGTATTCTACATTTATAAATTTTGTTAAGTTTCTATATTTTATTTTACTGTATTAATGTGGACCTTTTCTCCTCAGGCCTCCACTGAAAATTAGTTCCTGACCCAGTGGACTTTCCTGGTGAATAAATAAATAAATAATAATAAATGGAAAATCTTGTGTTTACAAGTGGAAGAGTTTGTCATATTTTTCTGTAAAAGTGCATATTGTGGCCATCTCAGCTGCTTTGCCCACGGATCCATCTCTTTAGACTCTCTTTGTGACAAACAGTTTATGAAATTAGTGCTGCATTTGAGAGCACCTTCAAAAGCAAATTCCTCCTCACTGGTATCTCAACTTTGCTTTTGAAAAATTGAGCTTACCCGTTTGACCCTGACTCTTAGACTGATTTATGGTTTATTACTTAGAAAACTCTGTTACTCACTGCTCTGATATCTGCAGGGCAAGTCTCTGAGGTGCAAGCTCTCATGGTGGGCCAAGCCTATCTGAGTTTTTGTAAGGATAAGGTTGTGTTATGCACTAATCTATTATTCATGCCTAAAGTTGGTTCTGAATTTACCTTTAATCAAGCCATCAATTTCCCAGTGTTTTATCCTGATCCAAAAACCAAGGGAGAAAAGATTCTATATATCTTGGATGTGCACAGACAGCTCAGTTAGTACCTTGACACAATCAAATGCTTTAAGAATGCTGAACCATTGTTTGTCTCCCATATGGGGCTAAGAAAGGTCAACATGTCTCTAAGCAAAATATTACATGATGCTTGTCTTGTGGTATTGTTTTCTGTTATGCTTACCATGGTAAAATCTCTTTCAGGCAAGGTTAAGGCTCACTCAGCTAGGGCCTTATCTACAGGTTCATAGGTTCATAGGTTGGTACTAGACTATCGGCCCTAGGACCTATACAAGCCTAGCCATAACAATTCCCTGGATATTTCTTCCCGCAATATTTACCTCCCTGGACCCTTGTCTAACAGGGCAACTGACGTGATCCCCGGGGTGAATTTCCTATCTTCTATTCAATCGGCAAAGTTCCTTTTGGAGAGCGCCAAGGAGGCGCTCTGCTTCACATGTATGGACAGTCTATTCCAGAGTATGGGGAGTCTCTGGATCAGGAACCTACCCCTCCAGCATGTTTTGTTCATTGTGATGACAAGGTTTAGATCCCTGGAGCGTGTGGCTCTGAGGGATTGGGATTCTTTTCAATTTCATATTTGAAAGGGATGGACTCTAGAAGCATTATAGTAGCAACCAGGTCCTCTGTTCATCTCTTTACAAACACTACAAACAGGATTCTTTTTCAAGGTCCAGAGCAGACTTTGCTAAGACCATTCTCCAGGAGCTCCTGGATCATTATCCTTCCACCTCCCAGGTAGGGTAAGCTCTGGGAATGTACCCAAAGGGTCACTGAAGCAGTGGGAATGATGAACATAGTACAGTGGCATATGTCCTACTTACCTGTAAAAATACTATCTTGTTTGGTTGTTTCCCACCTTTTCTAGTCAGTCCATATCCCAGGCTTTGCTTGTCTCAGGACTTTATTTTCTGTGCTCAGAGCTATCCAGACCTTGCTGTGGTAGAGGGAAGTCCTACTGCTTACCAGTGGGAGTGGTGAGCACTGTACTGCTTATCTAATGCTAGAGGAGTGGTTTCCAGCTCTGAAATTGTAATTTTATTAGCCTTTTTGGGCTGATTTCTATCCCTTTCAATGTTCTGGCTTAAAAACGCATGTGTTTGCACATTTTTCACATCGTGCAGTACTGGAGGCTACAGTTAAACTATTCCAGGTGCCAGAAAGTCTGCTCTTCAAATTTTCCCTTAGAACTAGCTGGTTTCTCAGTAGTAGCACTAAAATCTGAACTCATGTGACTAGCACTTGCTCTAGAACCTGCTGGAAAGCACTAGGAAGCCTGAAACTGATACAAGCACTCAGCTCTCCTTGTCAATAAGGAAAAATTAATCATAGGCACTAAACAGCCTATAATTACAAAGTACCTTGCTAAGGTAAGGGAAACAGCTCTTAAACTTTACAAAAAAGCACCTAAAAAGGCATGTCCAAGGGTCAGCTTCTGGTGATTTCTCCTGTCCACCTGGTGAATCTGGGCATACTGGGGCAATGCGGCAACTGCCTCATGTACACAGACAATCCTCTCCTCCTACCATCCAACACTACAACCTGCAAGATGCACTTACATAGCCAAACTGGAAGCAAAGCTCTCTCCGGCTAAGATTGTGCCAGACAGTCAAGAGGAGAAGGTTAACACCTACATTACACCTCAAGCAACTCATAGCCCTTCAAAACCCACACCATCAACACTCACACATAGCAACACTAAACCCACATATGCGGAGGCCATTAACATTAACCTGCCCAAGCAACAAGGACCTCCGAAGCTGAAACACAAACAAACACCAGTCACAACCAAAGTGACACATAGCTCACAACACCAGTGTGCCACCCAACAACAGCCCCTAAGGCAAGACAATGTACCCAACACTTTAGTCATAGGTGACTCTATAGTCAGGCACACTGATGTCCCACTCACCAGGCTGAACAAGGAGAAAATTACAGTCAGCTGCCTGTTGGGTGCCAGGATCCGCCACATAACGCATGCACTCAAGTCACTCCACAACAAGTACAAATACGACTCTGTCATTGTCCATGCTGGAGTGAATGACTTGAGACGTACCTCCCTGGACTACATGAAAAGAGACATGGAAGAGCTCTTGGATCATGTGACCCAGGCTGGTTTAACCCTAGCCCTGAGTAGCATCCTGCCTTCGCCCAGAATGTTACCACAGTATAAGGACAAAATGATTGACTTCAACAATTGGCTAAGCTTCTGGTGTCATTCAAAGGCGATCCAGTATTTGTCTGCCTGGGATGACATGATCGACAAACCATGATGCTTTGCCAGATATGGTCTGCACCTGTCATCCCTGGGATTCAGGTTACTGGCTAAAGCTCTTGCCACTCCTATAGTGCCTTTTTTAGGCAAGGTTCAAAGGATAAAACCACCACCGTAACAGATACAAGCATGCATAATCTGAAGGTAATGCTACTCAATGCTAGAAGTCTAAACCTCAAAATGCACTCTCTCGAGTCACTCCTAAAAATGGAGAAAATCGATATCTGTGCAGTAACTGAGACCTGGTTCAAGGCTCCAGAGAGCACCTCTGCAATACCAGGCTACAATTCTTACCACACTTTTCAGCCACAAAACCAAGACCAAAACACTAAAGGTGGAGGAGTGTCCATATTCCCCAAGGATATTCACACCTCCAGGCTAGTTGCCCAACACAATGCATCTGAAATTCTCCAGGTGCAACTAACACTAGGTAAGACTGCAATCCAAATTGTAGCTTGCTACAGATCCCCCACCATTCCCCAAGATTCTCACTACACCTTTCTAAACATACTGGAAAATATTAAGATACAACCAAACACCCTACTACTGGGTGATTTCAACCACCCTGCCATTAATTGGGAAAACTACTCGGGTACCAACTCCTTTTCCCAACGGTTCTTGGAATTCATAAATTCCAACGCCCTGGATCAACTAATCCATTGTCCCACCAGGGGCTCCAATATCCTAGACCTGGTCATTACCAACATGGGAGATAGATGCTCCACACCAGTGGTCACCCCCTCATTGGTCAGGTCTGACCATAAGCAAATCACCCTTGACATCCACATTCCACCCCCACCCCCCAATAAGGAAACCTCCTTAAAAAGCTACTCCAAAGCCAACTTCATGCTACTGAAGTCAGAAGTGGCAAACTTCACAACACCCACGCAGACATGATCTGGAAGGTCGACTGCAGAATCCTACACTAAGGCACTGTTCGAGCACATCCACTCGTGCATGAATCCTGCCATCCCGAATAGAACCAGGATGCTCTTCTCCAAAAAAAGGAAGCCAATCTGGTGGTCCTCTGCTATAAACAAACTATACAACAGAAGGAAGAAACTGTTGCAGAAAAGAGGAAAATCCCAAGATGCAAAAAAATCCCGCACCAGCCTCAGTAAGAAGCTGAGATCCCTCATAAAATCCTCAAAATCTAGTTACGAAAATAAAATTGCCAAAGATTCCAAAGACAACCACAAGGCATTCTATAGTTATGTCAAGAATCTAAATGGCAATGCTCAGATCTGCTCTGAACTACAACAGAATGGCATTAAATATACTGATCCCAAGGGTATTGCCAATATCCTGGCAGATCAATTTAGTGCCAACTTCACCCCCCCTCTCACCCCCTAAAGGGCCCATCTCAATACCAAAAGATTGCCAAATTCCGATAATCACAGCCACACAGTCCAAAGCTAAGAATACAGCATCCATGGGACCAGATGACATCCCAGGCTGTGTACTACATGAACTACAAAATGAACTGGCATCTCACCTAAGTGTCATATTTAATCATAGCCTCAACTCAGGCTTCATGCCCACTGAGTGGCGCACAGCTACAGTTATCCTGCTCCACAAGGGAGGATCCACCTTGGATCCCGGGAACTACCGTCCCATCAGTCTGACAAGCCTGATCTGCAAGGGCATGGAACGCATTATCATGGAACTTATAAACAAAGTCATTGGCAACCTTCAAACACTGGACCCCACCCAGTTTGGGTTTGTGAAGGGCCGATCTTGTCTCCTGAATATGATTGACTTCTTTGAATTAGTCTCCAGAGCTGTGGATGAGGGTAAGGTGGTCCACACAGCCTATCTGGACCTCGCCAAGGCCTTCAACACCATCCCCCACTCTGGAATCATAGATAAACTTACTAAGCTGGGCATAAATCCCTATGTCACATGATGGGTTGCCAACTGCCTTACTGACAGAAACCAGACTGTAAAAGTAGCCGACTCCAAATCCAACTCCAGACAAGTGACAAGTGGAGTACTTCAAGGTTCAGTTCTGGGACCGCTCTTGTTTAGCATCTACTTCTCTGAAGTACAGGCCAACACTAAGGGACTCTGGCTAACAAAGTTTGCAGATGACTGCAAACTGGGAGCCATTATTGAATCCCCAAATGATGTGGATATTCTACAAAAGGGCCTTACAGAAACAGATGCCTGGTGCCAGAGCCATGGGCTCAAGCTTAATGCCAAGAAATGTATAGTTATCCCCTTTGGAAAAAACATGTACCCATGAATTACCACATAGGTGGCAGGACACTAAACATTGAAAGTGTGATGAGAGACTTAGGGACACAGGTGGACAGTGGTCTCACTTTCGATAACCACATCGCCACAACAGTCAGGAAATACTTCTATGTGGCACACCTCATCACTAAGTGCTTTTCATCCAGAAAAAAGGAGGTCATTGTCCCACTGTACTCATCCATCATTAGACCCATTATAGAGTATAATGCCCCGTTTGGTATGTGCCTCACAAGACATCTGCAACAGCTGGAAAGGCCGCAGAAATACCTCACTAAAAGAATCACAGGCCTAAAGCAGATGCCATATGCTGACCGTCTAAAAAACTCCAGCTAGACTCTGTGGAATATCGTCTACTCAGAGGCGATCTCTGCTTAACATACAAGGCCATGTCAAACCCTGAGCTGTTGGGTATGCTCCACTTAAAGAAATTCCAATCCCTCAGAGCCACACGCTCCAGGGATTTTAAACTTGTCATCACAATGAACAAAACATGCTGGAGGGATAGGTTCCTGACCCAGAGACTCCCCATACTCTGGAATAGACTGCCCATACACGCCAAGCAGAGTGCCTCATTGGCCCTCTTCAAAAAGAACCTTGATGACTGGATGGGCGATAGGAAATTCACCCTGGGAATCATGTCAGTCACCCTGCTAGACAGGGGTCCAGGGAAGTAAATATTGTGGGAAGAAATATCCATGGAATTGTTATGGCTAGGCTTGCATAGACCCTAGGGCCGATAGCCTAGTACCAACCTATGAACCTATGAACAGTAGCTGTTCAAATTCCTAACTGCTTCAGTGGCAGCACCAACCATCCACTCTGCCATTCCCCAGATTGTGTATGCTGTTGAAGAGTGACAAGCATATGAGTTTCAGACTTCAGAAAAATGCTTGCTAATGCAAAGCTTGTTATTCTAGCAGCTTTCTAAGTATGTAAGAGCAATATTTAAATTCTGTTCCTGATTGCTGGATCTTTGTCTCTGATTCTTGAGCTAAGAATTCGAGAGAGGGGGTTGCAATTGGCTGCAGTGGATGCTTTAGACACCAGTACTTTTCTGGGCAATTATTTATGTATTTATTAATTTATTTCATCTCAAGCAGACATCTGAAATATACATTGTCATACAAGTGGCTGTAACTGATGGTCACATCTCTGTGTGTGTGTGTGTGTGTGTGTGTGTGTGTGTGTGTGTGTGTGTGTGTGTGTGTGTGTGTGTGTGTGTGTGTGCACTGTTTGCAAGTTAGTCTCATATTGTTGGTGTTCTTTTTGTAAAATGTGTATTTTTATGGCAAATTGTTGAGGAATGCGGCCCCTAAATAATGACAGTCATTTGAATTTCAGATTTCATATCCTTCAGAAAATGCTTACTAATGCAAAAGAATCATATACTAGCACCTTTATAAGTATATAAGAACAATATTCAAAATTTGTCCCTGATTTCGGCTGTTTATACAAGATTTTTGAGTTAAGAGGTTGGAAGAGCATAAGGGCTGCAATGGGTTCCAGTCATGGGTGCCTGCAGGCAGGTGCAAGGGGGTACACTTGCACCCCCCTGGATTTTGGCTTCACTTGCCAAGGGACGGTCATATTTACTTTTTAATTAAAAAAAATACTGTTTTTGTTTTTAAGGGCGTTCTTCTTTAAGAATGGTCCATTCACAGATGACTGTGGCGTCATGTCTGTGCATGCATTGTTGCACATACATTTTGTTCTTCCTTTCCACCCACGGGCGGAATTTTAAATCAAGAAAATGTTTTGTTCTTGTGTTGCTGCTTCCACATAATGCATGTAAACTGGATTCCTCAATAACAGCAAGTAAAGTTCATCCCTACTCCTTTTTTTTGGGGGGGGGGTGGTTGTCCTTAATTCTGGCAATAAGAAGTTGAGAAGCTTTGACACCTAAGGTTTGAAATGGGATTTTTGTACTTATATCTGTATTCTTGTTTGCAAGAGTAGTCATGAATTCTTGGAGTTTATTTACTTATGGCTTTGTAGTTGTTTCACTAGTTTACTTCCACTTTTTGAATGACCTTCTTTAATATTAAGAAAACAGGCTGCTGTGCAAACAGAAACAGTACATACATACATACATGCATACATACAAATATTTCAAGCATGGGCATTAAAGCCCTTCTAGCTTGCCAATATGCCAAAACACTTGTTCCCATAATAAATGTCCAGGCTGTTCGTAAAAATATCAAAATAGCACTTACTTTAATGTAATTTGGTAATCTGTTCCAAGCATCAGCTACTCTGTCAGAGAACCAATTAGTACACTTCTCATTCCTATAGAATCTTCTACATAGGTTATCTGATGATTCTCTAGTACTTTTTGATAACCCAAAACATTCCCAGAGGTAGTTGCCCCTAAATGCCTTATATACCTGAACAAGATCTCCTCTTAAATATCTGTAAGAGACACTGTACAAGTTCAGATATTTTAGTCTTTCATAATAACTTAGATTTTCACATCTATGGATGTCCTTAGTATATTTCAGCTGTACTCTTTCCAGTTTATTCATGCTTGTTTTCCTATAGGGTTTCCATATTGTTATTCCATACTCAAGTTTGGGTCTAATGTAACTAACAAACAATGACTTCATTATGTTTGATTTCCTAGACTTTATAAATCTTTTTGTACAACGTTCTGTGTGGAGTCTGCATGTCCTCCCCGTGGTCGAGTGGCATTCAAAAGACATGCGTGAATGGGCGTGCCTTCGTTGAAGGTTGGGCATCGGGCTGGCACCTCAGCACCATAAAAATCTACTGCCAATCATTAGCGAACTGGAGCTCCGTTGTGGTGACCCCTAACCGGGAAAAGCCAAAAGTAGAACATAATTCTATAACTATCATTAGCCAATTGGTTGATATTATTAGAAAAACTGATAGCTGAATCTACCCATATACCCAGGTCCTTAAATGAGTCTATAGTTTCAATCACTGTGTGCTGTATTAAATATTCACCTTTCAGTTTATGTCTCCCAAATCTCATATGTTTAGTTTTTGATGTATTTATCAACGTATTATTTCCCTGGGCCCAAATGGTCAATTTAGTAAAATTATTTTGCAGACATGCCTTATCTGTAACACTTGTAATCAGTTTACCCAATTTCAGGTCAACAGCATATAGACTGTAGAACACCTCAGATGAAAAATTAAGGTCTGAAAGATACAATCTAAACAAGTAAGGGCCTAGTACAGAGCCCTGTGGGACACATTTACTGTAACCAAGGATTTCACCTGCCCAGTTTATGTGTGATACTTGCCATGTCTATTTGTAAGCCATGCAGCTATCCATCTTATCAACAGTACATCAATACCTAGTTGTACTAATTTATTAATCAGTATTTTGTGCCTGACCCTGTCAAATGCTGAAGTTAAATATGTATAAATCAAATCACAGCACAATTTTTCATTCATAGCTGTTATTATATTGTTATAGAACATCATGTTACAGGTGGTGATAGATCTACTTTCAACATATGCATGCTGATATATGGTTTCAAGTCCCAATCTATCCAGTTCTGGCAATAACTTATCCAGTATTACCTTCTCCATTATTTTTCCAAAACATGAAAGTAGACTTAAGGGTCTATATGATTCTGGGTTTGTCCTACTCCCCTTTCCCTTAAAGACAGGTTTAATAAGTGCATGTCTCCAATCTTGATGAATCTCCCCATATTTATATGACCTAGTGAATAATAGATACGTTGCCGCCTCACAGCAAGAGGTTCTCCGGTTCGATTCTCGACTGGGATGCCTTCTGTGTGGAGTCTGCATGTCCTCCCTGTGGTCGAGTGGGTTTCCTCTGGGTGCTCCGGTTTCCTCCCACATCCCAAAGACATGCTGTAGGTGGATTGGACACTCTAAATTGGCCCTAGGTGTGAGTGTGTGCATGTGTGTGCCTTCTGTGGAAGGTTGGGCGCCGGGCTGGTAACTCGACACCGTAAAACTCCACTGCCGATCATGAGCAGACAGATGATCCTCTGTGGCGAGCCCTAACCGGGAAAAGCCAAAAGAAGAAGAAGAAGAGTGAATAATAGATATAATGGCAGTGTAAGTTCTTGCTTAAGTGTTCTCAAGTCATTGTTACTTATTCCGTCTCCTCCCTGCGCTTTGTTTGGATCCAGTTTGCATAGTTCTTTTTCAATATAATCTAATATGTTTCCAGTATCTGGGGTTACCTGGATGTCACTGGGACAGCTTACCACCTCATTTGTGGAGCCAAACTGTTTTGCATACGATTTTGTAACTATATCTATAATCTGTTGTGTCTGAGAATAAATTTTAGAAATTTTAGAATCTGCACAGTTTTTCAGTTTGTGTATCTTTACTCCTTCCACATCTTAGGTATCTATAAACAGGTTTCCTATTATGCTCAATATCTTTATATAAATTTTCTTCAAAATTAGTGTCGAAATGTTGTTATCCACTGAGCGTACAGCTCAACTTCTTCACTTGAGAATCTGGAACAAAGCAAAAAATAATGGAAGGGCAAATGCTCAAAATAAGAGGCATTATTTAAATGTTATACTATTATATTCAAAAAAAGGTTAGTCAACATGCATTTCTGAATGATAGTAAGAATGAAAGTGTAACGTCTTGCATTACCCCAGTGGCTGTAATCCTCTGTGACTGTGATTTGCAAGGAAAAATGGGAGGGTCAGTGCAAAATGAGACAAAATTATAATCATTCTGATAAATTATGGACAGTCGAAATGTTTACTATTGACTGAATATTTGTATTACTGGTTCTATTTAAAAAATTGTAAAGTTCAGAAAAAGCTCGATTTGTAAGCACTGGTGAATTATTTCATTTTTATTGTACACTTATGAATAGTAGCTATGTTTAAAAATTTTTTGATTGATGCACCATATTGCAAACCTAAATAGGTGGATATGTATGTATGTACTAAAAAAGTGGATATATATATATATATATATATATATCTTGGTATGTACTAAAAAAAAAGTGCACCTTCATACATCAACAGATGCCACATGACCATTCAAACTACAGCGACTGAAGACAGATCTGCAAGCTTAACTGTTTCAATAAGGAAAACGTATTAGTTTAATGTTTATTTTCATATACATTCGCTGTTTCACTTTGTTATTCTTTTCATTGAAGTGCTTGTTTTAAAACATTAGCATTTTTCTAAGTTACTTAATAGCGCTCATTGCCAATCCCATTTGCTTTTCTGGTTGCCATCACACATTTTAAAAGTATCCCTGAAATATGTGATACATGGGGGTGTATTAAAAGGGGGAAAACATTCAGATTTAAGTAAGTGTAGTGAGTGGAAAAGGTGGCAAAGCAAGGGATATGAGGGAGGGTTTTTCCATACTGTATCTCCAGTGTTACTTCATTTCTGGCTGGACCTCTTCTCCCTGCTCTTCTTTCTCTTTTTCATTTCTGTTAGTTTATTCATTTTCTGCTCACCACAAACACTTCATACATTTCCATTGTTCCAGGACAGCAACATTTTTTGTTTGTTGATTCTAACTCTATAATTTACCCCAAACTGCT
The DNA here is from genome assembly GCF_019279795.1 of Protopterus annectens. Classification (NCBI taxonomy): domain Eukaryota; kingdom Metazoa; phylum Chordata; order Ceratodontiformes; family Protopteridae; genus Protopterus; species Protopterus annectens. The sequence continues at coordinate 668,341,933 of NC_056727.1, read as the reverse complement.
GCTGTTGATTTGTTTAGTTATTTATTAGAAGTGACTCCTGTCAAGATGATTCTGTCATCGGGAATTCAAATGCCATTTGCCATGCTATCTCGTTTTATATACTTTTATTGATAAAAGAGTTTATACAAGTCAAAAGAATATATATATACTTAGTGTTAGATGAGAAACAGAAACAAAAATCAATAGCAAGTACATATTGTCTTATTGAGAGATAGGTTTGTGTTAGAATGAAATGCGTTTCTTTTCTCTCCTTTATTGTGTACATATTAGCCTGCAACTTATTGTAAGCTGTTCCTTTAACAGTGGCATGAAATACTGTATTCGATAAATATCTGTAGTTCACATTTGTTGCAAAAATCAGAAGAATCCAACATACATAACCAATAAATAGCTTATCCCAAACTGTTTGCATACTGTTCAGTGGTAAGTTTTAGTACCCTGGTTAGCACTGGCTAATTGCACCATACCTTCCTAGCCTGTGACTTGGAGCAGGTCTAGTTCCTGTTTAGAGATCTTTAACAACAACCATAGAAATCTGAAGTAGTTCTGCACCAGTACCAGGCACACTTGTTCTTAAGAGCACCAAAGTGCGTCAAAATGCAACTTAATAGATTACATATATATTAATAATGTTTTGTTTTGTTTGGAGATGTCAGGGGAATACTCTTAACAGTTTACAGCTACCTTACTAGCTGAAGCACTGATGTCTTTCCATGCCAGTTCTGGTGTTTGGCAGAGAGAACTTAAGATAGTCCAGAGTATTCACTAAGCAACACAATAGGTTTACGTCCTTTGTATATCAATGTAAGAACTCCTTATTGCTTAATTCAGTGAACATCATTTCCAGCAAGTCACACATTTTGGGTATTAGTCTTCAACTATTTCTTTGATTACCTTCAAACTGTATGATACTAGTTTGCTTATATATTTCCCTTTCTACCTGGTGAATCGTAAAAACGTATTATCTTTTTATTTACAAATGCAAGTAATCACAGTACTCTCTGTCTGTCTAACAGCAGCAAGTAAGGTTCCATTTCATTAATCCTGGACAGGATTCCTGCAAGTAAGACAAAAAGGTGTGTGTGTGGGCGTGTGTGCATGTGTGTGTGTGTGTGTGTGCATGTGCATGTGTGTGTGTGTGCATGTGCATGTGTGTGTGTGTGTGTGTGTGTGTGTGTGTAAAACAGCTGCAAGGAAGGTTCTGTTTCATTCATCCTGGACAGGATTCCTGCAGATAAGGAAAAGAGGTGTGTGTATGTAAAATGCTCCACTTAGGGATAGCAGGTGGTTAGTTAATTTGCTCAGGCTCAACCCCTTTACCTTGGTTATAGGAAACAAGAGCCTGAATCCTCTACCCAAACCACCAAGTCGCTAAAAAAAGAGTTTCAAGGAGTTGAGTGTCAAGTGCATTTTCAAGGAATTGTGAGTTTCAAGGGAAGAAAAATTTACTGCTGCTTGTGCTAAATCTGTTTACAATGTGTAACTGTTTTGTTTAGCAAATGGTATCACTATTGCGTTAAAGAATTTAAAAGCATTGTTAATAGCACAAAAGATAGTATACTTCCTCTTGATGCAGAAGGATTTGGGTTCAACTCCCACAGCATGTAGAATGACTGCTGGATGAGATACCTAGAAACTATGAACCTATTGTCAGTTAATCATCCATTTCCTATTGCAACACTACCAGGCAACTTACCATTTTTAATGTAACTGGCACTTTATTTATAGATTAAATATGGAAATACAAAGTTGTTTGCTAGCAGCAACCTCTTCATTAGTTACAGATCTCTTTAATGTGGAATTATTTAGATGACTTTTACTTCTGCAGAGATTATGCATATTTACTGATATTGGTGGATTGTAATTTGGGTAGACTTTCATGATGGAAATTTTCTGAATTGGGGAGTTTTGTCATTATTGATTCATACATTTTGTTTCATTGCTTACTGGAAAAATGTTCAAAACTACAAATTTAAGACATGTTCTAACAAGTGGTGCTGTATTATATAAGGAATATAATTTAATACAATCAGGAAGGTGAATCAAAGAACACTTGTATGTATGCATGATCCTAAATATGTGTGCAAGGGGCCTATGATTTGAAAACAGTACAAAGATAAACTTTATCCACCACTGGCCAGATGCATTTTCTTTGAATGTGGGTTTCAGTGCTGTTTCAAAGAATGTGAGTTTCAAGGGCAGAGAAGTTTTAATGCTAAGTCTGTTCTTATTGTGAGACTGTATTGCTTTGTTTAGAAAATGTCTATCAGTGTTCATGCTATAAAATTTAAAATAAAAGTTTTAAATTAAATCCAAATAATCATTGCAGACATAATGCAGAAAACAGTATGAACTTTACAGTGTTTATGGTAACTGGGGAGAAACAGCCAAGTAATGGGACACTGAGATGGCTGCAGAGGGGAGGGTTGTGTATGGGGGGGCCCTGACGCATTACCCTACCTAGGGCCCCATTTGACTGTGATCCGACTATGCTCCCCAACCACAGGCACACAGGGTGCACTTCCACTGTAGCACACATCTAACATTTGCAGATATGACAAGCAGTATGTTCAACCATTTACACTTCATTCATACCACCCGCGATGTCAGCCACATTTAGAGCCAGAATATGCTTTGAACAGGAACTCAGTCGTGAAATTACCTAGCTCACAACCTACCATAACATTGGAATGCTTTGTATTTCATTGCGGTCATGGCTTACACTGAGATGAAGGAATCTGTATGCGTACTAAGATATCCACAATGCCTGCTGTGCCATTTTGACTGATTTATTAAATACATTTTTTTAATTAATATTTCTTGTGTTACTTCACAATGATCGGGGGCATGACTTTGCTATTATTTACAATGTCCCACCTGCTTGCGTAATTGCTTAGGATCCTTGCAGTGTGTAGAAAGAGCAGCACGAGTGCCCTGCCAACTGTGGAAACTGTTCTGCAGCATCCAAAAATTAAGCAAGAATCTGCAAGAGATGCCTTACGAAAAGCTTTGATGTTGCTGGCAACCATACATAACTCTCAACCTGGAAACATCAAAAATCTGGACAAGGTCCATGAAAAATAGGTACAAATCTGTATGCTGATTAACATAAAATTTGCATACACTCAAATGACTTGTGGGACACCAACTTTCAAACGCAAACTAAAGGACAACCAAAATATGGCACCAGAGTCCCCCTGCAGCCATTCCAATGTCCTATTACATGGTTATTTCACCCCATTTACCATAAACACTAATGTGTGCATACTGCTTTACTTCTACAATGATTATTTGGATTTTATTTTCACATTTTATAGCACAATGCACAAACACTAATAGATATCTGCTAAACAAAGCAATACTGTCTCACAATGAAAATAAACTTGGCATTAAAACTTCTCTGCCCTTGAAACTCACATTCATTGAAACAACATTGAAACCCATCCCACATCCAAAGAAAATTAATCTGGCCAATGGTGGATAAAGATTACCTTTGGGCTGTTTTCAAATTATAGGCCCCTTGCACAAAAAACAAGAAACATACATGTGTTCTTTGATACGCCTTCCTGACTTTATTACATTTTATTCCTTGTATTATGCAGTACACTTGTTAGACTTATGTTAGAGCTCATTTTCATTTTTTCCAGTAGGCATTAGGCAATGAAACAAAATGCATGAACCAATAATGACAAAACTGCCCAATTCAGAACATTTCCATCATAAAAGTCTACTTTCACACACACAATAAATTATATATATAAAATATAATAAGTAGAAGAACAACAGTAGAGCGACCAAGGCAACAAAAGTTACTGAATCCTTTACCATAAAAACGTTTTATTGTTGACAACAGAATAAAGTCAGAGGAAGCTTGTATGCAAAAGCGCTTACCTTTATTCTGTTGTCAACAATAAAACGTTTTTATGGTAAAGGATTCAGTAACTTTTGGTGCCTTGGTCGCTCCACTGTTGTTCTTCTACTTGTTATATTTTATTCTATTTTACGTGAGCAACGGAGCATTCACCCAGTGGATTATCTTATATTTTTTGGTAAATTATATATATATATATATATATATATATATATATATATATATATATATATATAAAACAGCTGTAGTGTAAGTCATAGGCATCTTGCACAGATTCCTGCACTTGTTTTCAATTTCAGTTTTTTTTTTGGGGGGGGGGGGGCAAAAGAAAAAAACAGGGGCACATTTTAAATATTGCTTGTATAATTTTGGAACATTGCTGGAATAAAATGTTGTATTACTACCATGTATTTCATTGCCAAGTCTTGGCCCCATAACCGTGTGGACTACAGTCAGAACAACATACCACTATGCCAGATCAACAGCTTCCTGAAAGACATGAAGACTGAAACTTAATGGCTATCATTTAGTGAATTCACTTCTCACTTCTCACCACCATAGCTCTCAACCTCTTAGCACAAAATACCTGGACAAAGCCAATAATGGGGGAATACAACCCCAAAATAGGGACAGATTTCAAATAGTGATCTTATAAACTTAGAAAATTGCTAGAATAAAAGGTTTGTGTTGTCATTTATGGATGAAGGCTGAAATTCAAATGCCTGTCATTATTTAGTGTAGTCAATCCTTACAAAGTAATTTAGATGCATCTATTTACTTATCCCAACATAACCTGAGTATGGTGTTTCATCTATAATACTAAAAAGGAGGAATTCCGCTCTCGTGTTACCCAGGAAAAAACTGCAGCCTAGCAACATTTAAGGCTCAGAAAATAAAAAGATATTATGTTAACAAGAGATGCAGCTAGTTGAATAAAATCTGGAAGGAACTTCACATGAAGATGAAACAGATCATTCTGTACTGTTTCAAGAACTTTTTAAGTGCATATCAGTGCTTGTTTTAACCCTTCAGTGAAATAAAATTCTGCTGTCAAGTTAAAGAATGCCATATAGATATTAACATTTTCTGGGAAAGAATCCAAACGGTATTTACGTATTATCGCAACCACAGCTTTGCATTCACGGCATTCTCAGCAACATTCTATCTTTGTAATGCTCAGCAGCAGGTTACTTAATTCAGAACAGAATGCTGCAGAAAATGTACTGAATGCAGGGAAGCTGTGGTTGAGATAATATGCAAGTACCATCCAAACATATCTCTCTGTGAAGATTTTAAAGACCTCATTTAGTGTTTTACTACTTTAAAAAAAAACAGAGCAGTCATTTAGCTACCTCCTGTTTTTTTGTTTTTGTTCTCATTCATTTCAATTTGTCAAGAACAGCAGCCCATTCCAGGAAGCAATGGGTATAAACTAAGAAACAAGCCCTGGATGGGACAGCAGTTAATCACAATGTAAACACATACAGATATGAAGGCAGTGACACACACACACACACACACACACACACACACACACACACACACACACACACACACACACACACACGCACACACACACACACACACACACACACACACACACACACACACACACACACACACACACACACACATATACCTCTCTGTTGAGTACCTTAAAGCATACTCTGTCCGTCCAAGCAGCAGTTCGTTTAAGTACCTTTCCAGGGGTGTAGCCAGGAATTTCAAATTTGTATTCACAGCCCCCGGTAAGCCACACTCACAACAGCAGATTGCTGTCTGTCCAATTCCTTAAACTGCTGACCACACCATGCCCCTTCCACAGTGTTGCTCTCTGAATAGATCACTGGCAGCCATACCTCTCAACTGTCCAGATTTTTGCCTCATATTTTTCATCTGTTCCTGATAAAATTGGTGGTTTTCTGGCAAATCACTGAGTACTAAAATCACTAAATAATGATACACATTTGTGTGTCAGATTTTATATCTTTTAAAAATGTATGCTAGCACAAAACCTATTCTAGCAAGTTTCTAATTTTATAAGAGCAGTATTTAAACATTGCATCTATTTTTAGGCCTTTGTCACCCCCTTATTTTAGGCTTAGATCAGATTTCTTGCTTTAAGAGGTTGAGAGGCATGCTAGGAACTGTATTCCAGGATGGTAATTAATTACATGATAAAGCAGTACGAATATTTCATTCCAAAATGCATCATTCTTCTCTCAAAAAACAAAATGCCTTCTCTTTTACATTTGGGTACACTTTACCCAAGTGGAGCTGTACCCCAATTCCTAGTCATGATGGTATTTTAATACAGTGTGGCACTGCCCCCAGACATCTTACAAAAAAAGTGCTCTCATGAGTGGCTGTTAGTAGCAGTGCTACTGTGTGACAAGCCACAGTGCTGTGCCGCAACAAGCCTCTATACCATGTAAAGGTATCCAGTGTCACAGAGGTCCACGCACTCCACACACGTATATATATATATATATATATATATATATATATTTTGTAAATATAAATATATATATATATATATATATATATATATATATATTTTTTCTTTTTTTTTTTTCTTTTTTTTTCTAAAATGTGCCTGATCAAAGAAATGTAAAATTTGCACAGAATTCTGGGGTCCCTGTAATTTATGGCGCTAAACAACACACATCACTTTCTTAGTGCTTGTATCCTAACTGACAAAGCTTGCTTATGAAATGCCAGTCTGTTACTTACAATTATCCCCAAGTGACTAACAGTGCCCACAGATGATACATTTTGAGCATTCAAATACAAAAGAATAACCTCCAGGCCTCAGAAATAACCTCTGAGACACAACAGCCACTGTATTCACCTATGGAGTGTAGTTACCCTATACAGTTACCTGCTGACACCTAGCCTTCAGCCATAGTGTAATCCCTTTAAGTATGAATGGATTTACAGCACACTTAGACAGGTAAGGTATCTAAATAAATAGCCAGGGCAGACAAACCAGAATCTAACATCTCACTGACCTGCCTGTAAAAGTCCACAAGACTGGTTAAGATAGACCTGTTCAACAGAAACCTATGCTGAAAAATATCTAAAAGGCCTCCAAACATCCTACCTTGTTTCACAGTCACTGTCAAACAAAACTGAAAACATTTCCCCATTATACTGGGTAGGCTTATGGGGTGATAGTTTTGTGAAAGATTCTGGCACCATTCCTATAGGTGGGCATGACATTTGTTTATTTCCATTCAGATGTACAGTCCTATTCCTTTGCAACATATTAAAAAATTCTTTCAATGGGTATTTGCAGGACTCTTAAGTCTATAGATGAGAAATCCTGACTTATCATCAGTTCCCATACTAAATGACTTCTTTACTCTCATAGGTTCATAGGTAGGTACTAGGCTATTGGCCCTAGGGCCTATATAAGCCTAATAGGTACCTGGCTTTCGCCACTCAAGAAAATAATTTTCCTGTGCCCTTGTCGAGCAGAGCCACAGAAGTGATCCCTGGGGTGAATTTCCTATCTCCCATCCAGTCATCAAGATTTTTCTTGAAGAGTGCTAATGAGGAGCTTTGTTTGATATAAATAGGTAGTTTGTTCCAGAGTATGGGAAGTCTCTGGGACAGGAATCTATCCCTCCAGCATGTTCTGTTTATTGTGGTGACAAGGTTTAGGTCCCTAGAGCGTGTAGGTCAGAGGGATTGAGATTTCTTTAAGTGGAGCATGTCCAACAGCTTTGGGTTTGACATAGCTTTGTATGTTAGGCAGAAATCACTTCTGAGTAGGCAATATGTGATGGAGTAAAGCTGGAGTTTTTTGAGACAGTCTGCACAGGGCATCTGTTTGAGGCTGGTAATCCTCTATGTGAGGTATTTCTGTGACCTTTCCAGTTGTTGTAGATGTTTTGTGAGGTACATACCAAAAGGGGTGTTGTACTCTATAATGGGTCTAAAGAGTGACGAGAAGAGGGGGACGATGACCTTTTTTTTTCCTGGATGAGAAACCTTTTGTGATGAGGTGTGCCACGTAGACGGATTTCCTGACTACTGTGGCAATGTGATTATCAAAGGAGAGACTACTGTCCACCTGTGTCCCAAGGTCTCTTATCACACTTTTAGTGTTAAGTAGACTACCTCCTATGTGGTAGATTATGGATACAGAGTTTACCAGAAGGGATGACAATGCATTTTTTGGCACTGAGCTTGAGGCCATGGCTTTGACACCAGTCATCTGTCTCAGTGAAGCCCTTTTGTGGGATGTCCACATTGTTAGGAGTTTTGATTACAGCTCCCAGTTTGCAGTCATCTGTGAACTTCATTAGCCAAAGACCTTCTGTGTTAGCCTGTACTTCAGAGAAGTAGATACCAAACAGGAGAGGACACAGGACTGAACCCTGTGGTACTTCACTTGTCACTGGTCTGAAGTTGGATTTGGTGTCTGCTACTTTCACGGTGTGGGTTCTGTCAGTGAGCCAGTTGGCAACCCATCTTGTGACATAGGGATTTATATCTAGTTTAGTGAGTTTATCTATAATTCCAGAGTGGGGGATGGTGTCGAAAGCCTTGGCGAGATCTAGATAGGCTGTGTGAACCACCTTACCTTCATCTACGGCTTTGGTGACTGTTTTAAAGAAATCTATCAGGTTTAGGAGACATGATTTGCCTTTTACAAACCTGAACTGGGTGGGGTCCAGAGTTTGGAGATTACCAATGTCATTGTTTATAAGTTCCATGATGATAAGTTAAATAGACTTGCAGACCAGGCTCGTCAGGCTAATGAGGCGGTAGTTCCCAGGATCCGTGGTGTTTCCCCCTTTGTGGAGTGGGATAACTGTCGGTGTGCACCTTTCAATGGGCACAAAGCCTGAGGTGAGGCTATAATTGAACATGATACTTAGGTGAGGTGCCATTTTGTTCTGTAGTTCATGTAGAACGCAGCCTGGGATGTTGTCAGGTCCCATGGATGCTGTGTTCTTGGCTTTGGAGAGTGTGTTTTTTACCTGTGTAGCCATGATTACAGGAACTTTGCATTCTTCCGGTATAGAGATAGGCCCTTTAGGGGATGAGTGGGGGCAAAGTTAGCACTGAACCTATCTGCCAGGATGTTGGCAATATCAGTTGGTTCTGTATATTTAGTACCATTGTGCAGTAACTCAGAGAGCAGATCTGAGTGTTGCCATTGAGATTGTTGACATAGCTATCGAATTTATTTATTTATTTTATTTTATTTATTTACATTTGTTGACCAGGAGTGTCCGACTGGACGTAGGTCCATTTTCAGTGGAGGCCCGTGGAGAAAAGCTCCACAGTTAAAATAAACAGACAGGAGTTACATTGGATTACATAGCGATTAACAATTTAACATAGCAATTAATTACAAACATATTTACAGATGAAGAACATAGTACATCAGTAGACAACTAGAATCTTTATCTGCAAAGTACATAACAGACATTAACAAATGTTACAATAAGAAGTTCCTGCTGTATAATAAGTACTAGGCTTATGAGCATCTGAGCTTGCTATAATCAAGGTAGTTAGTGGTGTGGAAAGAACGGTAGGGGTTGGATGGGGTGGGTGATATTAGAGTGGGAGTTGCAAGGGCATAGCCAGCATGTTTTTAGGTGCACTTTTAGTAAAGTTTTGAAGTGGGTGCATGACGGTACGGAGGTAAATGTGGGTGGGAGTGAGTTCCATAATTTGGCTATGGCACAAGAGAATAGTGCTTCACCAGCAGAGTTACTGGCTTTAGTGATCTGCAAGTGATTTTTGTTGCTGGATCTTAGTGGTCTGGTGGTGTGATAGGGTTGGAATAGATTCTGGAGGGATGGGACATTTAGTGGATGGTTTACTAGTTTGAGAGCGAGTGATAGTTGATACCATTGAAGGAGATGAGGGAGTTCAAGCCAGCCCAGTTCAGCAAGTGGGAGGCAGTGGTGACTACGGTAGGATGCCCCTGTGGCGAATTTGGTGATTTTGTTGTTGCAGGTCTCTAGCTTGTTTAATTCGCATTGCCTTAGGTTGGTATATATTGGAGAGGCATAAAGTAGGGTGGAGATAAGGTGGGAATTTGCTATTGAAATATTTGCTGCTTTGGTGAGAAGTTGCTTATTTCTGTATAATGCTCCTAGTTTTTTGTGGACTTTTTTTATGGTCATGGATATGTGAATGTCCAATTTTAGTTTATTGTCTATTTCCACTCCTAGCAATTTGGTGTGTTCAGTTGGGTATATAGTGGTGTTGTCTTTTGCTGTGATGTTAAAGTGAGAGTTGTTTTGAGTATGTTTGGTGGGTTGGAAGATGAGTAGTTTAGTTTTGTTTGGGTTGAGTATTAATTGGGCATCAGATAACCAAGTTTCAACAGAGAAAAAGGCTTCCTGTGTGACTTTTTGCAGTTTGGGTAGGGACTGGGCTGAGCAGATGATGGCTGAGTCATCTGCATATTGTATGAGTGTGCCATGTTTGGTGTCAGAGGCTAGATTATTGGTGAAAACAGAGAAGAGTAGGGGTCCAAGGATGGATCCTTGGGGAACCCCTATGGAGACAGGAAGTTGGGAAGATATGTCATACTGCCATACAACGGATTGTTGATGGTCAGACAGGTAACTCTGAAACCAGTTGGTGACTGATTGAGAGAAGGATAGGTTATTGTGGACAGAGATGAGTTGTTTGTGCGGGACCATGTCAAATGCTTTAGATATGTCTAGGAAAGTAGCAGAGGAGAGATAGCCATTGTTTTTATGCTGAAGGATAGTGTTAGTAAAGGAGAGTAAGGCAGTGGTGGTGCTATGGTTTGGTCGGAAACCATGCTGAGTATTGGAAAGGAGGTTGTTAGTAAGGAGGTAGTCTGAGACCTGAGAATGAATGCATCTCTCTAGTATTTTGGAGAGTGGAGAGAGAATAGCTATGGGGCAGTAATTGGTTAGTTCTGTGGAGGGGCTGCCTTTGTGGAGGGGAATTATATGTGATAATTTCCACAGCGTGGGAACGTAACTTTCTGACAGAGATCGGTTAATCAAGATGGATACTGGGTAGGCCAGAGCATCAGCTGTGATTTGTAGGTATTCACTTGAGAGGTTGTCTGCTACTAATTTGGTTGTCTTAAGTTTAGTTAAGAGTTTTTTTTATGTTGGAGGTAGGTACAGGAGAAAAAGAGAAGGCAGTAGGGAGATTACAAGTTGAAGGTTTGGGTTGGAGGGGAGGGGGGTTGTGTTGTTTAGCTAGTGATAGTATGGTTTGTGTGAAGTGTGTGTTAAATGAGGTAGCAATATTTTTGGAGGAGTGAGGGATGTTAGGAGGAGGGGTACTGACTTTACCTGGGTGGAGGATGGAGTTTATGGAGGACCAGAATTGTTTGGGGCTGTGTTGGTAGGAGTCTAGGGCAGACTGGTAGTATTGGAATTTGTCCTGTTTTATTAGCTTTTTACCTCTATTGCGTAGGTCTAGAAATTTCTGTCTAGTTGAGGGGGTTTTGGTTTTGCGCCAGTGCTCCCAGGCTTTATCCCTGTTTTTCATTTCTGACTTACTGGTTTTCTGTAGCCATGGGGAGGGTTGTGCTTTTGTTCTGGAAAGTCTTATGGGGGCATGGTAATTACGGATGCTCAGGAAGGTAGTATTAAAAAATTCAAGTGTGTCATTAAAACTGAGGTACTTTAGAGGATGCCAGTTACATTCTTTGAGGGATGAGATGAATGTGAGTGGGTTAAAGTTTAGTTTTTACGTATTTGACGGTAGATGACAGATTTAGCTTGGTATATGTATTTTTTGAGTAGGAATGTTGGGGAGTGATCACTGAGGCTATCTGATAAGCAGCCTGTTATATATGACTGGGGGCTCTTACTGACTAGTATCCAATTCAGGGTAGTGTGCTTGCTGGAGTTTTTATTTATCCTGGTTGGCAACTGGACTAGTTGGGTGAAGCCATTAAAGTTTATGTGATGGGTTGGATTGTTGCCAGAACAGGATTGCCAGTCAATATTGAATCACCTAAAATGATAGTTTCTTGGGGGAGATGGTGGGTACACCAGCTGAGGAGGTTTTCTAGTGGAGAGATGTTTTGGCCAGATGGGAAGTAGCATCCAATTATGTTGATGGTTTTGTTTTGGTTTATTTTGAGGTTGGTATATATTATTTCTTCATTGCCTGTTTGTGGTGATGATGATTTTAAGTTTTGGATGTTGAGATGCTGTTTAAATATTATAGCTACACCGCCTCCTTTCTTTTTAGCCGATCTACTCTTAGTATGCCATAACCGGTAGGGAGTATTTGCTTTGTGGTTGTCTTTAGAATCAGTGGTGATTTTGTTTTCGTAACTAACTTTGGAGGATTTTATGAGAGATCTCAGCTTCTTACTGAGGCTGACCAGGAAGTTTCTCCAGTCATGGGGTTTTTCTCTTTTTGCAACAGTTTCTTTCTTCTGTTGTAGAGTTTGTATATGGCAGGGGACCACCAGATTGGCTTCCTTTTTTTTGAAGGATAGCATCTTGTTTCTGTTAGGGATTGCACGATCCATGCACTCATGTAAGTGCTTATAATGTGCATTTGTGGAGGATTCAGCAGTCGTACCTCTATTGTCCATCAGCATGGGTGTCATGAAGTTTGCCACTTCTGTCTTAGGAAGCGTGAAGTTGGCTTTGGAGACATTTTTTACTGTGGTTTCCCAAATGGGGGGTGGGGGCGGGATGTGAATGTCTAGGGTGATTAGCTTGTGGTCAGATCTGACCAATGAGGAATTGACCTCTGGTGTGGAACACCAGTTGCCCATGTTGGTAATGACCAGGTCTAAGATATTACTGCCCCTGGTGGGGGTGTGGATAAGTTGATCCAAGGCATTGGAATTTATGAATTCCAGAAAACGTTGAGCACAAGAGTTGGTACATGCGTAGTTTTCCCAGTTAATGGTGGGGTAGTTGAAATTGCCCATTATTAGGGTGTTAAGTTGTACCCTAATATTTTCCAATGGATCAAGAAATGAGATGTGGGAATCCTGGGGCATGGTGGGGGATCTGTAGCAAGATACAGTTTGGATTGCGGTCTTGCCCAGGGTTAGTTGCACTTGGATAATCTCAGATGCATTATGCTGAGCAACTAGCCTGGAGGTGTGGATATCCTTAATGAATATGGACACGCCTCCACCTTTAGTGTTTCAGTCCAGGTTAGGTGGCTGAAAGGTGTGGTATGAATTATAGCCTGGTAATGCATGGGGTGCTCTCTGGAGTCTTGAACGAGGTCTCTCTCACTGCACAGATGTCAATGTTCTCTATTTTAAGGAGTGCCTTGAGTGAGTGCATTTTGAGGTTTAGACTTCTAGCATTGAGTAGCATTACCCTCAGATTTTGCTTTCTTGTATCTGTTACGGTGGTGAATTTGTCATTTGAACCATGACTAAAAAAGGCGCTATAGGGGTGACAAGATTCTTAGCCAGTATCCAGAATCCCAAGGGTGACAGGTGCAGGCCATTTCTGGGAAAGCATCGTGGTTTGTCAATCATATCATCCCAGGCAGACAGATACTGGATCCCCTTAGAATGACACCAGAAGCTTAGCCAATTGTTAAAGTCAATCATTTTGTCCTTGTTCTGTGGTATCATTCTGGGTGATGCCAGGATGCCACTCAAGGCTAGGGTCATACCTGACTGGGCTACAAGATTGGACAGCTCCTCCATGTCTCTTTTCATGTAGTCCAGGGAGGTACGTCTCAGGTCATTCACTCCAACATGGACAATGACAGAGTCATATTTGTACTTGTGGAGTGACCTGAGTGCGTGCGTTATGTGCCGGATCCTGGCACCTGACAGGCAGCTGACAGTAGCTTTCTCCTTAATTAGCCTGGTGAGTGGAGTATCAGTGTGTCTGACTATAGAATCACCTATGACTAGAGTGTTGGGTACGTTGTTATGCCTTATGGGCTGTGGTTGAGTGGCACACTGAGTTTGTGGGCTATGTGTCATTTGGGTTGTGTTGGGGGGTGGAGTTTGCTTGCGTTGCTGCTTTGGAGGTCCCTGTTGCTTGGGCAGATTTTTATTGAGAGCCTCCGTGAATGTAGGTGTGTGTTTTGTGTTTCTATGTGTGTGTTTTTGTGGTATAGGTTTTGAGGGACTATGTGATGAGTGTGGTGTGGTGCAAGTGTTTACCTTCTCCTCTTGACTGTCTAGTCCAGTCTTGGGTGAAAAGAGCTTTGCTTCCAGTTTGGCTATATAAGTGCATCTCTCACAGGTTGTATTGTTGGGTGATAGGAGGAGAGGGTTGTCTGTGTACATGAGGTAATTACTGCATTGCCCCAAGATGCCAGGATTCATCAGGTAGACAGGAGAAAACACCGGAAGCTGACCTTTAGACATACCTGGATATGTGCTTATTTATTAAGTACTAAAAGCTGTTTTCCTCTAGACAAGTGAGGAAAGTTGAGTGCTGTAGTAATTTGTAGCTTAGTTAGTGCTTACAATGAGTTCTGAACAAATGCTGAGTTCAAAGAAACAGATTTGGGTGCTGAAACTAAAGAACTGGCTAGTTCTAAGAAACAAAATTAAGCTAGAAGGCTTCTCTCCAACACAGAAAGGCTTTGGGGATCAGAAACTTACAAACAGTCCTGGATACAGCAAATCTGTATCTGGACTAGACTACTTACAGGAAAGGCAGAAAACAAGCTTAATTTTTTTTTTTTTTTGTAAAGTGGAAAGGGGAAAGGGGAGCAGAAACTAAGCGGGTTGGCCTTCTCAAATGTTCTCCCTGGATTGGGTAGAATGAGGTTAATGACACTAGACTGGGAGAAATATCCCAGATCAAATTTACAGTAGGGGCGGGCAACTGCAAAACCACCAAGTATAATGCTATAAATAACCCATAAAAATAAGCAAACAACAGGATACTTAATGTTATATATTACAGATCCGAGTTTGCTCAGTGCCCTTCCTCTGCTTAGCTCAGTGTGAAATGGCAGAAACACTCACAAGTTAACTTCTTAGGTAACAGAAAGTTGAAACCTGAAACAACTTTAAAAAAGCTCGAAAGAACCAATGAGGTGCTTTCTCCAAGCCGTAGTCTAGGTAACCCCAATCAGCCAATGACCATAAACAATCCCCTCTCACTGAAATGCAGTATGGTTTTGGCTAAACTAAGATGGCCTTGAACATGTGCTCAGACACACAGCCTCCACAAACAAGTAGGCCCAAAACACAAGCCTGAATATGGACAATGCTACAAATATCCACACTGCTTAGGTACAAAAAAAACTGCAGAAATGTTTATCACAGCAGAAAAGCAGCAGTGAGCCTTTAAATGAAAGTTTTAAACAGATAAAGAAGCAAGAAGACTCTAGGGAAATCTTTTAACTGCAAACAAGTTATATGATACACTCCTTGGCAGGAAATCAGAACAAAAAACCCAAACATATGCTTAATAAATGTAGACAATTTCCAGTTAATGCCTCTCACACAGTGAAACTAGCTAGAAAAGTATGCAGCATACAATAAAAGTGCTACAAATAACTCGTAAAAATAAGCAAAAAACAGGATACTTAATGTTATATATTACAGATCCGAGTTTGCTCAGTGCCCTTCCTCCGATTAGCTCAAGATCTTATGTGCCATTTGCCTTGTAAAAACAGTTTTGAAAACTGCCTATATCCTTGTTTAGGCGGTCCATAATGATGTGCTCCATTACCTTACAAATAAGGCTAGTGAAGCTGATAGGTCTATAGTTGACTGAGTCAGATGCTGGTCCCCCTTTGTGGAGTGGGACGAATATACCAGTAATCCACATCTCTGGCATGAATCCATTGGAGAGACTAAGACTGAATAGATGTACAGCCAAATTCAATAAAACTTACATGATAGCATAGACTTTTAGATTCAGTAAGCACCATGTAAATGTGCAACCTCACTCAAAAAAAGGTAAACACAGTGGCATGCTAATTACAGCATAAGTAGCACCAACATGGTGGAGCTATTCAACAAGCTATAAAGCAACCATGTAGACTCAGTGCTGGTTTTCTCCTCTGTGTAGTGGTGCAGCAGTTAACATTGTTGCCTCACCAGCAAGAGGGTCTCCGGTTCGATTCTCAGCTGGGGTGCCTTCTGTCTGGAGTCTGCATGTCCTCCCTGCATTCATGTGGGTTTCCTCCTGGCACTCTGGTTTCCTCCCACATTCCCAATACATGCGTCTGGAGTGTTTCTCCCTGGACCTCTGCTGAAAATAGGCTCTGTCTTAGTTGGACTTTCCTGGTCAACAAATGTTAAATAAATAAATAAAATAAAAATTCTAAAACCTATTGGAATACAGCCAAGGAAAGGAGTCTACATGGAAAAAAATGTTAGGGGCTGCTGCTACTTTAATTAATTTGTATGTACAACAGGCTGAAGTCTGTGCTGCTACTACTGTCAATAGACAAAAGCCAAAAAGGAGAAGGGTTTTCAGGCCCTGTTTAACTTTTCACAATCTACATGATTTGGAAATTATACAGCACTACAGGGTAGATAGAGACACACTACAAGAACTCTTCAGCCTCTGTCATCCTCAAGTCAGTGCAAGGACAAACCAAGGGGAACCCATCCCAGTGGAGACCAAGCTACAGGTACCTTTCAGAGAGCAACAGGAGACATGCTGGGGGTGTCATAGGCATCAGCATCCAGGATCCTCCATCAATTCCTGAATGCTACTCTACAACATGCCAGTGACCACATATATTTTCCCTGTATTCCTGAGGAGAGGGGCAGAAACATGCAGGAGTTCTACCATGTAGCACACTACCCTGAAGTGCTGGGTGTCATAGATTACACATATAGAAAGGAAGGCACCACCCGGGGAACAGGGTAAACACTAGATAAACAGAAAGGGCTTCCACTCTATTAACTGCCAAGTTGTGTGTAATGCCAAGGGAATCATCTTGAATGTATGTGTTGGCAACCTTGGCAGTGATCACATCTCACATATCTGGCACACATCCCAACTGTATCAAATGTTTGCTAGGGGGGGGATATCCCACATGGTCATTAACTGGGGAATGCAGGTTATATACTGGAACCATGGCTGATGACACCCATCAGAAATGCGCAACCACCCACTGAAGAACGCCATAATTATGTACACACTCAAACCAAAAATATCATACAGCGTGTCTTTGGGCTGCTGAACTCACAGTTCCAGTGCCTAGATACATCTGGGGAAGCACTGCAGTACAATCCACAGACATGTACTGAAATATTCACAGTATGTCCCATGTTACAAAACATCATCCTGAGAAAACATCTTCAGCAGGATCAGCAAGGGGAAGGAACACACATCCCACCACCTATGCCAAGGCCACCACAGCCGCACACAGATGAGGAGCCACAGGGGGGAACCACCAGCTGCTATGGGTGTAGGCAGACATAGGAGTACTCAATATGCCCTCACATTGGCTAAGAGACAATGCATAGCACACTAACTCACCATCTAAGGGCCTTAAACCTTCCTCTTACACACACATACATATACTAACATTGATGCCAAGCAACTCTCACAACCTTTACCTCCCCAAGTCCTGGCAGTGTACTCCTTGCATCAGACAGTCAGACCCGAACTAAAACTGTGGCAACTGCTGCATTTACAAGGTAAGTCCTGAACCTGGAGTGCATTGTGTAATAATATGAATGAGTGGCATATCCTTGTATTTCAAAACTTGGTACTGTAAGCAAGTAAAAGGTGGGAGATTTCTACAGAAATTACCTTAACATGTGACAGCAGAGACTTATTTGATGTATATGTGTCCATTATTAAGTAGTAGACCTCAAGCATCAAAGATTCACACAGTCATACCTCTCAAAAGTACTGATAATCACTACATGTTCTCAGTTTATATGTATATACTAGAACACCTAGCTCACCATTTGCATGTACTAGAAAATCATTAAAGAGAGATGTTAGAAAGGGGTCTACATTAGTTTGCTGAAAGTTTTTTTTCAGTGAATACCTAATCATTAACCCATATTCAGTGAAAATTGCTTCCAGGATTCTCTGAATTTACCAAGAGCAAAGAAATACTCTGCAGCACAACAAACCAACTTCTGACTAAATCAAACCCACCCAAGTGGGGGGCTGTGCCCCCCACACCCCTCCAACTCTATATACCATCTCTGAGATCACACTACAGTGGAGGAAAGGCCGAAGTTGTATAGCTGGCCAACTTCTTCTTTGCCGTTGGTAAATTCACTGAATCGCGGAACAATTTTCATTGACTATGGGTCGATAATTAGGTGTTCACTGAAAAAAACTTTCGGCGAACTAATATAGACCTGTTAAAAAGTAATGATACACATTGCAATTTCAGACTTCACAACTCTCACAAGATCATTCACAATAAAGCTGGGAAATTGTGATGCTATCAACTGTCTGTGTTCCTAAGGTCAATATAAGTCAAAGGTACAATTACCAGTTCAACACCACAAATGCGGATATACTAAGCACTAAGTCAGCTATGCATCCTGAGCATCAGACACATAGCTTATGTATGAAGAAACCATAGCCACAGAATCACTTATTTAATCACCTCTAAAATGAGTGATTCTACTGTTTCTGTGGCTGTGGGTTCTTCCTACAAAGCTTATGTATCTCTGAATCCAAAAGGCAGAAAACAAGGATATGGCACAGTTATCACTTGCACAGGGTGTTGTGAGGGAGGGCAGGAAGCCTAGGCTGACACAAAAGGTAGGTGAGTGTGTGTGAGTAAAAAAGAGAAGCAAGCAGACATTTTGATAAACCAACAAATGGCCAGTGAGACAAAATGAATTTTAAGCTGTATGACTGAACCATGTAACTGTTTTGTGTGTGTGTCTGTAGGGGTCCTCCAGGTGAAACTGGTGTGTGAGTGTCTGCAGGAATGCAGCCAAACTCTTTGCTAGCTCTACATCTTAGTATATCAGACAGATGTGACCCATGCATGGTAGATGTGTCAATTCATCATTGTTCACTAGAACTGTCTCTGCCAGAAGTTACACTAGGACATCCACACTCACAGTCAGATACACTGCTGCTACCCGAACGTGACTGATGTCTGCTGGACAAGCTCCCTTCATGGGGCTGCCCAGGACTATGGCCCCATGACCTGCCATGTCTGGGTGTGGACAGTTCACCCTCTGATGGAGCAGTGGAAGTAATGCCACTATGGGAGCATGACTGAGCATTGCCATGTTGGCTAACAGCAGATGATGTGACTGACCTACACCCACAAGGATGCCATCCCCCTCCCAGCAGACATTCGATCACAGAAACCACTTGTTCCAACATGTCATTCATCTGATCCATTGAATCAGCAACACAGTGGAGGCAGTCACGTATGTCAGCCTGTGCCACATCTACAACCCTGAACATTTGTGTAGACCACCAATGGGAACATGCCTGTGCCTCCATGATGGCCCAAATATATGTTGAGTGGCACAGGAACAGATAACTTGATCAGGTGGAGGAGGGACAGCAGACCACCTCTGAGCAACCCTAACAACCCTTCTCCATGGCACCTCTCCCACACTTTGGTTACAGCCAGAATCAACAGGCAATGAAGCCATAGTAACTACACTTCCCTGATCAATTGCCTCGCTCTCCACCTGTCCAGTATCTGAGGGTTCACTGGAATGGGTAGGCATTGGCCTACTACCAGTGTCTGATGGAATTGCAGGTGATAACTGTATGTCAACCTCAGTGTCTGATTCAACTTCTGTACCCCATGACTGTGCCTCTGTTTGGTCACCATCATCATCAGTGTCTGCTGATACACTGACATAAGGTGGTAGAGGTCCCACACTTCCTCTGTCAGGATCATCTGTGATAAAAAGCAACAAACACAGGAAAAAATTAATACCTACACTACTGTAGTCCAATATATGCTAACAACATAACAGTGGAGCCACTATTACAGATAGTACAGCAATTCACACAACAGTCCTGACGTCAACACCCGCACTAAAATATTTATTTAAATTGCTCAGCAGTACTGACATAAAAATGTTTGGCTTACCATCTGCAGATGAGATTCTACTCTGCAAGCCAGATGGTCCTGGAAGAACTTTAGCAAAAGCTAAGGGCAACATCATCACTGTTAACAGAAACAAAGGGGTTAATATTTTTACCCCTTTATATGTCCATTAACTATACTTTCAACAGTAACTTGGCTGATGACTCCTGCCTAAGCTAATCAATCAGAATGTGTTGTTAACTGTAGAAATCTTCAGTCCCCCCCAAAATGCTCTTGTGACACAGAAGTAACGTATTGATTTAAGTTGTCTTACTATACGACAGCGTTCAACTGTTGAGATACCAAAGCCTACCTGGAAGCTTCTCCAGGGACATGCTTGCTGTCCCAGCTACTGTTTCTTCAATGTCCAGTACATGATGATTTGCACTTTCCTGGGAGCTGTCTGAATCCCTGACAGTGGCCAGGAACTTTTCATTTGGTGTTAGTGGTGGTTCCATAGCAGGCCCTCCCCTAGCAACCATCTGATCACAGCCCACTGCAGCCGCTCTCCTCCATGCAAATATGATCATATCATTGGCCCTATGGCTCACCTGCTCATATGTCCTTCCATTTACATCATCCACAATGTGCCACTAAATTTGCATTCTGAGTGCCATGTCTCCCTATCCATTTTCAAGAAGGAAGGCACCATGTTGCCTAAAGGCATCCACTATCACTTGATTTTCAGCATCACTGAAGGGTGGTCTCCAAGGATTGACACACCTGGGTCACATACTCCTAGGTGTCCTAAAAGACAACAGAAGGATAATACACATAAGTATCACATAACTACAAAATAACTGTTCCCAGATAAAACAGAAAAGGTAGAATCTCAGTATTACCCACTGGAGAAACATAAAACAGTTTACAGATGTGAAATATGAACAAAAGGCTGGATGCAAAAAAAGGAGCATAACAATAGCAATATATCATTGTGCCATAACTGTAGTGCAACTTTGCCCCCTCCCCCCAAAAAAGGGCAGGCAAATGGCACATTTTGCTAACAAACCGTCTTTGAAATGCTAAAAGTGCTATAAAATGAACTGTCCCTGAAAAATGTATACATGTTTATCACAGAGCATTCCATTTTAAGGTATTGGCACTCATGTATACCCGTGAAATGCCTTGACAAACATGCCCATGGCATCAGTATACTTCTAACTAATGCATACAGATAAAAGTGTAAAAGCCTTTGGTTCAGATTTTTCTTAATTACATTCCAGCATATGCAGTATGTAGCTGACAAAATGTAAGCATATTGTCTGAAGTTCAGTAATCCTCTCTGCAGATATATCCCGAAGTAATAATGCATGTTCAGTCTTCTCCACATAAACAAGTCTCCTCACCATCAATTTGCCTAGCTGCATGGTTGCCTTTTTATATGGTGTAGATTCAGAGATGTTAGTACTGTGAAGATGCAAATGAGGTGTGAACTGATTAGAACTGCTGAATCCCTAAGACTTGGCTCCATTTAGGAGATGTGCGTGGTGTGGTGGGTTAATGCAGTGGGCTGTAGGAGAAAGGGGCATTGGTTCGAAACTTTGCAGAAGTGTTCATTTTTATATCCACTTAGCCAAGTGGCTAGAGTCACGGCCTTATGTGCAGTAGGTGCAGGGTTTGAATACAGGGAAGGGAAATTAAGCAATAATTTAAATGGGAAACAGAAAATACACCCCTGGGATTCCACCTGTGTCCCTGCTGGACAGGGGCGTTGGGTACTGACTTCTCTAAGCATGGGCTAAACTCTTGCCTAGGCTTATAAGACCCTCAGGGCTAATAGCCTAGTAACTTCCTATGATCCTATGTAAACAGAGTGCAGGCACTCCCTCAGTGTTTGTTTTTAATGGATTGCAACTGTGAATGATTAGTGGTTGGGAGAAGGAAACAGAACAGCACTGTAGGCTGTCTTACATCCAGTTTGTGTGTCAGGTTAGATCTACAAAGTGTTAGATGTAAGGTTGGAAATGTAAGTAAGCAGCACACAATTCACAGGTTGTGTTCCTTAATATCCAACCTGCCCTTCATTTATTGACAGCTGCATATGATATTATTTCCAGTTAAAATCTTCATACATTTTAAGGTCAGTGATATAGAATGGCTTACAGACTGCATATCTCAGATAACTAAAGAATGACCAACAAAGAGAGAAGTAAGACAGAGTTGTATATTTGCAAGCAATAATCATAACAGGTTGTGTGATCACTAAGTGCACTACATCCAGAAATAATAAATGTACAAATAACAGTTGTATGGTTTCATATTACTGTCGAGGATGATGCAGTTGGTTGTGTGCAGAATGGTTTCAGTTCCTTGCTGCAAAGCTGTTTGTCTGGCAAAGAGGTATAAGGCACCCATCCTGTGTTCTGAAGCTTCATTAGAGTGAGAGTTCAAATCCAAATCTATGTAAACATATCTCATGTGAACCATTTTCTAGTGTGAATGTCATAGATTGATTTTCCTCATTTCAACTATTTGTCCCTTTTTTCCTTTTTCTCCTTTTCTGTCTTGTTTTTTTTAATTATTATTTTGTTTTTTGTGGGCCAGGGTTTGTGTGATGCATTGCATAGCACAATCACAGGAATGGAGAAAATGATTGGTGGGTTTGGCTGTGCTTATCTTGTTTGTGCGAAGCGTGGCAGTGTGCAAACTGGACAACCGGACCACCCAGGATGTGAACGGGACCCAGACAGCCAAAAATAGAAAACAGATACATTCAATAAATTGTACTGAGCACCTCACCAATCCACTAAGCGGTATTGTGCAGCAATTAATGCAGAGACCTTAAGAATGATTAGTAAATTAGGGAATGTCATGTAACTAAGCAGGTGTAAGTGAATGGTACAGATGGTCTTCTAATACGGGGTATGCAACTTTTTCTTTTACTGTTCTGAGAGTGTAGTTTATGGCAATGAGCTGAAACATAGACAAGTGTTATTTCAACTTTCTTGTGGCAGCAGGTGTAAGTGTAGGATTGCTATACACATGGTCCTGGGTTCTAATAAAAGAGATTCCACACATGTTTACTGTTGTTCGACTTCCCATTATATTCAGTCTCACTTATAACACTTTAGATAGTGGAGCTGATATCAATTAAATGTATGAGGGATGAGACACCATTATTGTGTTTTCAGATGTATCACTGAGGGTGTACTGTGTACTATATTTCTGTAAGTATAATTTTGCTATCTGAACTTGGTTGGGCTTCACAGTTGCCTAAGACACATGCACAACTGAATCTGTATCCAATAACCTTGTCAGATCACACACATGCATGTGTAACAGCTCAAACTGTCACCTGTATTTATGTAAAATTCCTGACTATATCTAAGCAGCACTTCTTCTGTGGCAAAGATGGAAAAGCAATGCAGTGGAAAAAGCAGTTTTGTCCCTTATGTCTAGTTTTGAATCCCACAATGTAAAAATCAATTTTCTTAGTGTGTAAAGGTAAAAACAAATGTGTCAGGTCATTACATTTATGCCCCCAATGCGTATTTGCAAACCTAACTCACCTAACAGTTATCTTCCATTTTCCAGTATATATTTCCAGGCTACATCAGTAGGCACCCCTCAAACTAAGGCCAAATATCAGATTAACCTTCCAATTGCAATTATTTAATTCCTCACTGATTGGCACCACTGCTCTCTACTTAGCATTGTGCAAACATATTGCTCGGGTGTGCACACTCCCAGTAAACATGATAACTGGAAATTGTGGGACAGCATCAGTCTCCATTGCTCTAGGTATGCTGGTAGACATGGCTGGCATTAGTGGGGAAAGTGTCAGATTTAGGGCACAGAAGTGGGGTGCCCAGGAATCCAGGATATTTATTGGACTCCTGGTAAATCACCACAGCCAAAGGCTTCTGTGGGGGGGGACTATTCTGGCTCCCAGTGCACATCTGAGGTGTGGAATTGTTTAGCCCAGACTGTATCCAGTGGCACTGGTAGCCAACACAATGGAGACCAATGTAGGCATCATTTTAATGACCTACAGAGGAGAAAGAGGGATGCTCTCAGCCATTGGTTGGAAGAATTTAGGACTGCGGACATCCCACTGCTGTGTAAGTATCAACTAAAGAAAGTACTTGTAAACCTTAGAAAGCTTAATATAGGCAAGACAGGTATGTATAATTCTCTTCTGTTCTTTTATGTTCTTTTCTGTTCTTTCCCAAACTGCCAGGGATCAGGAGTTCAATGTCCAAGCCAATGAAACTCAATTGGCGATACTGAGGGAAGCAAATGGTATGTATGCAGCAGAGGAGAAGTGTTATCGTAGCATTAAAAGTTAAAGATAGCTTTTTTAGTATTTTATAGAGTTGCATCAAGTTGAGCATGCATATCCCAACTGTAAAAGCTAGTTTGCTTGCATAAGTGTATAGCACAAACTAATTGTAAGAGTCCAATATTAGATTTTAGTCAGAGGTTGTAGGTTCAAATACCCCAATTCACAACTATACAGTACTGTTATTTCTTCAGTAATATTTACATTAAATTAAAAAAATCTAAACCAGTGGCATATAATCTGTATAACTGGAACACACATATGTGCAATATATGCACATTTCAAGGATTACTTACAGCAATCTGCAGTGTAGTATTTATCTGTTAGGAGGTATACTTAAATGTAAAACTTAAGATAAAAGAGTTGCATAATTGTAGTAATGTATTGTATGTCACATATGAAGGTACTACTTTTATCTGTTTTTTTCACTCACCCCAATCATTACCTCTCTTTTTTATTTTACTTATTTTATTTTGAATTTTTTATTTTATTTTTTTATTTTTATTATGTGTCATCCAAATGTGTCCATGTCATCCATATGTACCACATTACTAAATGTTCCACAGCACAATGAGGCGGGCTGGTCCCATTGGATCAGACTGCCCCTTCTCCACCAGCTCCAATACCGATGGTCAGCACATTTGAGAGTCAACCTGGCAGCACTGCATCTCCTGCCCCTGCGCTACCTGTGCCCTCGGATAGTCCTGCTCCTGAGGCTGGTCCAGTGGTACCCTCTGGAAGCAGTGGCAGAGGTGGTGATTTCATCACCCATAGTGAGTTGCCAGGGATGGTGCATAAGGTAGTGTACCGCACTATTGGTACACACATATGCCAGATGGAGAGGCTGCTCTCCCTCATTTTCCAAAGGAGGCGGAGATGTCAATCATTCCAGCCATCCATATAGTAAGGTGATGGTGATGACAGTTCAGTGAGTGAGGACTTGAGTCTCACTGTCTCCAAGCCTGATGGGCATGGGCCTGGGTTGCCCCCACCCTCACCCCAATCATGATGTCCCCAACCCTTTTGTGTCCATTACCATCCCTGTCTCTTGTCTTGTTTGTCTTGTCTGTCTGCAATTGCTTCTTCATCTACCCAACCTACCTGACACAGACATACCCATTTCCCTTCCCCAACATTTCTCTCTCTCTCTGTCTCTCTCTCTCTCTCTGTCTCTCTCTCTCTCTCTCAAGTAAAAAATAAATGGGCACTTGTCCTACAAAAAATCATCCCATACATGGCTTACCATTTTACACACGTCTTCTTGACAGACTTGATTTGGTCAGATTGACTATACAATGTGATTGCATTGTGGTCATCCCCCTTTGTGGAGGTGACAGTCCAAATTCAGTTGATATTCTGCACATATTTTCAGTTTACACTGTTAAAGAAATGGATAGCTATGGTTCTTTCCTACCTCCCTCCTGCACATTCCTGTACTGCCTTTCCTTTGTTCTTCCCCCTGCTTGCTCCACATTTCACCACTTTCCTATCTACTCCTTTTCACCACTTTATTCTGGTCACAAAATAGTTTCAGACACAAAATACCTAAGTAACAGAAAATGCAATGGATCCCTTCACTTTTTGGACTCCATGTTTGCATGGAGGTGCGCATCATGCACCAATGCACAGCAGCAGTCCGCAGCCGCAAAATGCTGCTGTTACCTCCAAACAATGCTACTTAAACCCACTGCACTATGCCTACGCCCAGCAATACAAGTACTGTAAAGAATGCATTTCATTGCATTATCATTGTTTATTTAAAAATATTTAAAAGTCTTAGATACACTTGGATTTGAACCCAGTATCATCTGAGCTCAAAATGAAATGTGTCAATGCATTTACAGCTGCTGCCACAGAGTCAGTTAACCAGCAGGTGTATTTCGGGCATTCAATACTAACTCTCAAACTTTAGCAATAAGGCTTGCATTTGCGCACTGGTTAACTATGCGCAAACATGGATAGTACTGGAAATGTGTATATCACATCTGCGAACACTTTGCCAATCATCATGCAAACCCGCCACTCGCTGTGCTATGGAAATGTAAATATTATTATATATTACTGCTGTTTACTGTCCACTTTCTCTCTATGACATGAAATTACATGAGGAAACATAATAAACTGAAGGACCTATCTATCAGTATGTCACATATTTACAATACAGCCATGTGTTGCCTCCTCCCAAACACTGTAACCCTGATGTCTCAGTACTTTTTCTACACATATAACACCTAGACTACAGAAATTAATATCAAATGTTGTGTGATATGTAATGCACATCAATCTGGTAACATGCAGAACTAGAACGACTGACCCATAAGTCTAAAAAGCCTTATCTGCAAGGGTATGGAAGAAATCAGCATGGACCTTATCCATAGAGACATAGGTGACATTCAACATACTTGACCTGACCCATTTTGTTTTTGTCAGTGGTAGATCTTGCTTATTAAACCCAGTGGACTACTTTGATACTGACCACAAAGACCTGGATGAGGGATAACAGGATATGCTGCCTATATTGAGTTATCCAGTTGGGGACTACACCTCCACCACTAGCCCACTTACCAGTGGATTGCCACAAGGTTCTGTGCTAGGCCCTCAACTCTTTGGAAACTATTTCTCTGAAGCTCAGACAACAGTAGATGGCCTGTGATTTACCAGATTTGAAGATGACTGTTAAATAGATGCATTCATGTAGAGTCCCCCATTGATAATAACATGTTACAGAAGTGGCTGACACAGATAAATGTTTTATGCCAAACTCAAGGACTGAAACTTAAAGCAAACAATGCCTCAATGTCCCCTTTGCCAATGAAGTACCCTTGCTAATTATGATATACATAGCACCCCTTTAAGCTCAAACACAGTGTTATGAGACTTTGGAACACATGCTAATAGCAATCTACACTTTGATCACTATGTGTCTGTGAAGGCTTCCAGCCTAGATAGATAGAATTTTGTAAATAATTATATGTCCTTGTAAATATGAATATGATCCACAGGCTTGTTTGACAAATGTAAAGAAAATTGTGTATGTTCTGAGCTTCAGGAATGTAACCACAGTGCACCCTGCTGGAAGAAAGCTGATAAGTGAAGCATTTTGTGACTCTTTGATCTCAAGCTCGAAGACAGGATATCTGGGCCAGGAAATTCTTTCTATTGTCTTAGTTTAAGAGATAATTACTAATGTTTTACATGTAAAGTGTCTTTTATTGCTGTGGTTTCCTGGTAGCTGTAAGATCGAAGAAATGTTAACATTTTAAGTTTTGTGAGCCTGGGAAACTAAACCAGAGAAGTGTCAAGAATGATGTAAAGTGAAATGACTCAGCAGTACTGTGTTATCAGTTTAAGACTTTCACAGAGTGAGAGAATTAAGCATTTTGGATTTTATCTGAAGCTGACATCAGCTCACCAGCACTTGCTTTGCTCTGTAAGTAGGATCTTAGACTTTAGTATTTCTCTTAGAGTTAGATAGAAATATAGCCAGATTAGTCTAGGTGTTTTCTATATTTAAGTCAGACTATCTGAAGGATCCCATGGTGGACTACAATATTGTTTTAAAAGTTTCCTGTGATCTCTGAATTCTTGATTAGCACTGAGTTGAATTGATGAGTATTTTGTTGTGTTTTTATTATTTATTATTAAATATTTTTTAACATTTCAACTGTGGCTGTTTTGTGTAGAGATAATTTAAGCACTTAGAGTACATTGCAGGTATTTGATGATACTGTCCAAGCCACTACAATAGTCTTACTGCTCAGTCACACTTACTATTTGGATAACAGTAATATTACACAGTGAAAAGTCCAAGGTACCCAAAGAAGGGAAGTCCAGCCACATAACGAAGAAAAACAGCTTTATTCCAGTCAACCAAATACATTTTCGTTAAAGTACTTCATCAGATGCAGACTTTCATACTGCCAGGATTCCTTCACATTTGCTCTGCTTGCTGGCTGACTGAAACACCTGGAGGCCAAATATTTTCTTGCCTCTGGGTGTTTCAGTCAGCCAGCAAGCAGAGCACATGTAAAGGAATCCTGGTAGTATCAAAGTCTGCATCTGATGAAGTACTTTAAACGAAAATGTATTTGTGGAGCTTGTTAAGAAATGTTAATGTGGTTTGGTTCGTTGGAATAAAACTTTTTTATTCATATTATGGCTGGACTTCCCTTCTTTGGGTACTTTGAACTTTTTACTGGTGATTTTTTGCTACCTTGGTGTACTTTTCTACATTTATTAATATTACACAGTGAAATTGGTCACCCTTTGGGAGGGGTCTTATAGTAGCTGATATTAGTGGTTGGTGGCAGTGATTTCTACCTTATAGTCTGGAGAGAAGGGAGCATAGCTGGAGAACCTGTGCCAGCCTTCCCCAGGAGTGTCTGTGCGTTTGTATATAACTCATATCTCAAAGTGTGTGTGTGTCATCTACTTGGGCAGGGACACAAAACACTGGTTGGACAGAGAGGGTGGTAGAGGTTTTAGCTTGACTACCGGGCTGAGATCTGGACCCTATAGCTGTGCCAGTGGGGAGTCTTATTGGGGATCTGGAGAGAAAGGGAGAAGCCAGTCCCAGACTCACTATGATCTCTATATGCTCTTAAGGGAAATTGTACTTTAAAGTATGTGTACTTATTATCCTCCCCAATGTGCACGCCCCTCACTGGTGTTAGTGGTGAGGGTTGAGGCTCCTTGATTACTGGGCCAGTGCATGGGTGTCACATATTAATTGTCTGGCAGTGGTGGGATATCCACATCAAATATTAATTGTTTGATAGTGGTGAGTTAATACATCACATACTAATTGGCGTGTAGTGATCACTGAGTGTGTTTTTGTACTCTAAATCAGCCATGTAGTGAATATTCAGAGTTCAGATCACAATTGTTTTATTTCTTTTGTTAGCTTAGTTAGTCAGGGACAGCAGGTAAGCACATCAGCAGAGGAGTACAGTAAGCTGACAAGGAGCCAATTGGCTGAGATGTGCCAGGCAAAAGGTCTGGTGCATGGAAACCTGAATAAAGCAGACATAATTGCAGCTTTGGTCACAGCTGGATCAGGAAATAGCAACCAGGAGGATGATCAGACTGGCTGTGGAGATGTACAACACTCAGAGAATGGACAGCTCGACCTTTCTGCAGAGGACTTAAAAATCCATCTGGAGCTAAAGAGACTTGAGTTGGATGCTAGGTGTTTGGAAACAGAAGCAGCAGAGAGACTGAGATGTCTACAGGCTGAGGAGAATGAGAAACTGCTATGCCTGGAAGCTGAGGAAAAGGAGAGGCAGAAGCAGCATGAAAAGGTGATGCTGACTCTTTGCCAGAGTCATGGAGGTAATGGGGAAGGGAGTAACCGGACCACAGAAGCACAAAAGGTCTTACGCAGTTTACAGAGGGGGATAATTTTGATAGTTTCATTCATATGTTTGAAAGGGTATGTAAACAGTATGATGTTGACCAAAGGGTCTGGGTATGGTTCCTGAACCCCTTACTCCATGGTAAAGCTTTAACTGTGTTGTCCAAGATACCTGATCATGAATGTTTTGATTATACAGCTGTTAAGAATTGATTGTTAGAATTTTTTAAGCTAATACCTGAAACTTATAGGAAAAAGTTTCATGAGCATAGATGCAAGGCAGATGAAAATGTGTGTGAATATGTTGCTGAACTAAGCACTTATTTTCATAGGTGGTGGAGTGGATGTCAGGTCACCACTTTTGAAGGGCTGGCAGACCTTTTAGTGAGGGAACAAGCCCTTAGCACTTTGCCTGAGGACATGAGGATCTGGTTAGCTGATAGACAATGTGCTACTTCAGATGAGTTGGTGAAGAAGGGAGACCTATACCTAGCAAGCAGGGGAACCCCTGCATAGGAAAGGGACACCCAGTACTGCTCATGGGTCTGAAGGATCCCATGGTGGACAGCTCAGACTGCCCCAACAGAATCTGACAGTAGCAGGGGAAGCCACTAGTCTGGTACATGTCTAGGACCTAGGGTTAAATGTTTTGAATGCAACCAGTGGGGCCATGTGGTAAATAGATGTCCACAGAGGCAATGCGGGGAACAAAATGTGGGAGAGCCAGTAAATGGGAAAGACAAAATGCCAACAGTAGCTTGTCTTGAAACAATCAGGGTAGCAAACTACCACCAGAAGTTATATCCTATCGTAGTGAATGGCAAAAAAGCCATTGCTAGGAGAGACATAGCCTCTGACACAACCATTATGAAGCCTGCAATGGGTACAGAGGAGCACTACTTGCCTGGGCAATCTACTCCAGTCAGAACTTTAGGAGGGACCCCATTCCAAATACCTTTGGCTATGGTTCACCTTGACTGGGAGGGTGGAAAAAGAAGCCAGCAAGTAGGTGTGTTTGAGGATATCCCTGCAGATGTCCTGATAGAGAATGATTTTGATAATGCAGTACCATGCGCTCATGCAGTTACACAGAGTCAAGCTTGGAGGCAAGCATATGAGTCTGGTAGCCTGTAAGAGACCCAGTCAGACCACACACTTGCAGCCAGGATGGGTGAAGTGGTTACTTCAGGGAGATGGCTACTCTGTTGCAGTGAGACTGAAGGTGAGCCACAGTTGCTTGTTGGTACTGTTGTTCCTTTGGACAGAGTGACAGCAAGGGCCGATTTGAGTAGTAGTACCCAGGCTGACAGTGAGGTACCACTGTCAGAGGATGCCAGACTTCCTGTGGAAGGGGAGCTGGGAAGGGTTACTAATGGAGAGTTGAGACAGGTTCAGCTTTCAGACCCTACATTACAAGGCCTGAGGCAGGTAGCTAGTGAGGCACCTGATTCTCAAGGGAAGAGGGCATCTGGAAACTGGGATAAAGGATTACTGTACAGAGAATGAACCCCTGAGGGAGGGCTAGACGGTGAGAGAATAAAGCAGTTGGTAGTGCCTAGAGCCTACCATCTGGTGCTTCTAGCCATAGCCCATGATATTCCCTTTGCAGGTCATATGGGATAAAAGTTACAAAGAAACGTATTATGCAGAACATTTATTGGCCTGGAATTTCCAGAGATGCAACAGGGGTACTGCAGGACCTGTGAGCAGTGCCAAAAGGTAGGCAAGGCAGGAGACAAGGTGAGAGCTCCTTTGATGCCTTTGCCTGTGACCGAGGGCCCATTTCAGAGGGTACCTATGTATATTGTGGGGCATCTGTGTACCCCAAATTCCACAGGGAAAAAGTATATCCTAGTGGTAGTAGATTATGCTACAAGATACCCTGAGGTAGTGGCTTTGTTCTCTATTGAGGCAGAAAAGGTGGCAAATGCTTTGTTAGAGATTTTCATTAGGGTAGGTTTCCCAAAAGAAATACTGACTGACAAGAGGTGCCAATTTCATGTCATTCCTGCTGGTTTGTCTGTGGAAGTACTGTGGGGTAAAGCACTTGAAAACCACCCCCTACTTTCCCCAGATTAATGGTCTTGTTGAGAGGTTCAACTGTACACTCAAGTCCATGATACACGTATTTGCAGACCAGTTTAAGAGGGAGTGGGACCAATATTTTCCCCATTTGTTGTTTGCTTACAGAGGGATTCTCTAGGAATCCACATGTTTTTCACCATTTTATATGTTGTATGGGCATAGGGTGAGGGGGCCTCTAGATTTAATTTGTGATGAGTGGGAAGGTGAGTGTGAATTGTACAAGGAGTCTGTTGTGGCATATGTCCTAAACCTCAGGACAAGGCTCAGGGAACTCATGGGCTTGGCTCAGGAGAACCTGGCACAAGCCCAATAACAGAAAAAGGTATGGTATGACAGGAATGCCCAAGCTAGAGAGTATGCTGTAGGGCAGCAGGTAATGGTTCTCATTCCTGTCAGACACAACAAGCTGCAAGTAGCCTGGAAGGGACCCTACAAGGTGGTAAGGAAGGTCAGTGATGTTAACTACACAGTAGAACTGCTATTCAAGAGACAGGGGCACAGGTTGTACCATGTCAACATGATGAAACCTTACCATGATAGTGAGCCCTTTGTTCTGAATATTTGCAGTGGATTGCAGGAGGAGCCTGAGGGAGATCTGGTGACTGATCTCCTCAGTGAGGCTCTGACTGATATCTCAGTGTAAGGGGTAGAAATGTCCCAACAGCTATCTCCTACCCAGGTTCGAGAAATCCGGGCAGTGTTACAGGTGTTTGGGGACATGTTCACTGGGAAACCAGGGTGCACCCACCTGGTGCAGCACCAGGGGGATACAGGACCTCAAAGTATATTAGGCAGGCCCCTATAGGGTGCCTGAGAGAGTAAAACAGACTCTGAGGGAGGAGATACAGGAAATGTTGGAACTAGGGGTAATTCAAGAGTCCAACAGTCCCTGGACCTCCTCAGTGGTGTTGGTGCCAAAGAATGATGGCAGCACCAGGTTCTATGTGGACTACTGGAAATTAAATTGCCACACAGAGTCAGATACTTACCCCATGCCTAGGTCAGAAGAAGCCCTAGAGCAGCTGGGTGGGGCTAAGAGTCTTACCACCATTGATCTTACCAAGGGTTACTGGCAGGTGCCCTTGACTCTCAGTGCTACAGAGAGGTCAGCCTTTGTGACTCCTTTTAGCTTGTATGAGTTCACAAAGATGTCCTTTGGGATGAAAAATGTCCCATCAACTTTCCAGAGGCTGGTAGATCATATCCTAGCAGAAGCAGGAGGGCTTGCCTTTGCTTACCTAGATGTTATTGCCATCTACAGCCCTACCTGGCAAGAGCACCTTCAACATGTCAAGGAGGTGCTGGGCAGACTACAGAGGGCAGAGCTGACCATTAATCTGAGCAAAAGTCAGGTGGGTATGGCAGAGGTCTCCTACCTGGGACATAGAGTGGGGAGTGGTAAGATCAAGCCAGAGCCTGCCAAAGTGGAAGCCATTCAGACATGGCCTCCACCTGTTACCAAAAAGCAGGTGAGGGCATTCTTAGTGACAGCAGGGTACTACATAAAGTTTGTCCCCAGTTATAGTACCATAGCTGCTCCCCTCATAGACCTGACAAGGAAAAACAGAGCAGATAAGGTAGTGTGGACTATAGCACATGAGCAGGCATTCCAGAAGCTTAAAGAAGCTTTGGGAGGACCCCCTGTGTTAGCCAGTCCAGATTACAACAAAGAATTTGTTGTGCAGGTCAATGCTTCGAACCATGGGGTGGCGGCTGTATTTAGCCAGATTTCTTCAGTGGGAGAGGAACACCCAGTGTTTTTTCTTCAGTTATAGGCTCCAGCCCAGGGAGGAATGCTATGCAGCTGTAGAAAAGGAATGTCTAACCATAGTGTGGGCTCTGCAGAAACTTCAACCTTATCTGTATGGAAGGAAATTCACTGTAGTTATAGATCACAATCCCTTAACATGGTTATACTAAGCCATCCAGCAAAATGCCAAGTTGCTAAGATGGAGCCTAGTGTTGCAAGCATATGATATGTCAGTGCAGCACCACAGTGGGATTAGCAATGCCAATGCAGACAGGCTCTCAAGACAGAGAATGGGGTAAGGTATACTTAGATAGACCTAACCCTCTCAAGCAACGTTTCTCAAGCATCACTTAAAAAAACTAGCTTGAGTTCTTGGGGGGGATATGTGAAGGCTGCCAGCCTAGCTTGATAGAATTTTGTTAATAATTCTATGCCCTTGTAAATATGAATATGATCCACAGGCTTGTTTGACAAATGCAAAGAAAACTGTGTATGTTGTGAGCATCAGGAATGTAACCTCAGTGCACCCTGCTGGAAGAAAGCTGATAAGTGAAGCATTTTGTGACTGTTTGATCTCAAGCTCAGAGACAAGATGTCTGGGCTAGGAAATTATTTTGATTGTCTTAATTTAAGAGATAATTACTAATGTTTTACATATAAAGTGTCTTTTATTGTTGTGGTTTCCTGGAAGCTGAAAGATCAAAGAAATGTTAAAATTTTAAGTTCTGTGAGCCTGGGAAACTAAACTAGAGAAGTGTCAAGAATAATGTAATGTGAAATGACTCAGCAGTACTGTGTTATCAATTTAAGACTTTCTCAGAGAGAGAGAATTAAGCATTTTGTATTTTGTCTGAAGCTGACATCAGCTCATCTGCACTTGCTTTGCTCTGTAAGTAAGATCTTAGACTTTAGTATTTCTCTTAGAGTTAGATAGAAATGTAGCCAGAGTAGCCTAATTGCTTCCCATATTTAAGTCAGATTATCCTACAGTATTGTTTTAAAAGTTTCATGTGATCTCTGAACTCTTGATTAGCACTGTGTTGAATTGATGAGCATTGTCTTGTGTTTTTATTATTTATTATTAAATATTTTTAAACCATTCAGTTGTGGCTGTTTTGTGTAGAGATAATTTAAGCTCTTAGAGTGCATTGCATGTATTTGGTGATACTGTCCAAGCCACTCCAACAGTTTTGCTGCTGAGGCTCAGTCACACTTATTATTTGGATAACAGCAATATTACACAGTGAAATTGGTCACCCTTTGGGAAGAGCCTTATAGTAGTGGATATTAGTGGTTGGTGGCAGTGATTTCTACCTTATAGTTTAGAGAGAAGGGGCATAGCTGGAGAACATGTGCCAGCCTTCCCCAGGAGTGTCTGTGTGTTTATGTATAACTCATATCTCAAAGTGTGTGTATGTCAGCTACTTGGGCAGAGACATGAAGCACTGGTTGGACAGAGTGGGTACTGGAGATTTCACCTTGACCACTAGGCTGAGATCTGGATCCTATAGCTGTGCCAGTGGTGAGTTTTATTGGGGATCTGGAGAGAAAGAGAGAAACCAGCCCCAGACTGACTGTGATCTCTGTCTGCTCTTAAGGGAAATTGTACTTTACTGTGTGTGTACTTGTTATCCTCCCCAGTGTGCATGCCCCTCACTGGTATTAGTGGTGAGGATTGAGGCTCCTTGATTACTTGGCCAGTGCACAGGCATCACAGTGTCCACAGTGGTGATACACACATTGTGCATTGTGCACCTCATACATATGGACATTACTTCCAGAACCAGGGAGGCCATAGCTCTGCTGTACTCTACCCTTACCAGTCCACTAATTGAGTACAATACTCCCTTCTGTGTGTTCCTCATCAGACACCTGCTGCAATTGGAGAAAATGCAAAGGTGTGTGACTGGGAAAATCCAGGGCCTCCAAAACATAACATACATGGAAAGACTGAAAGACCTGTCACTGTACTCAGTATCATGCCGGCTGCTGAGAGGTGAATGATGCTTGGCCTACAGAGCAGTCTCAGTCCCTGCCCTACTGGAAATGCTGGACATCTGCAATCAAATGGGACAAGAATAACTTGCTCCAGGGTTCTCAACCTAGCTTGTGACATAAACAGAACATGCTGGGGATACAGATATATCTCCCAGCTATTGACACTCCTCTGTAATAGGCTCCCACCGAGTTGAAGCAGTGCTCCTCAATGACTCTGTTCAAATGCAAACTTGACAACTGGATGGGTAATTGTAAAGGCACCCCTGGGGTGGCACATATGTCCCTCATGGATTGGGCCTGTTGGTACTGCTCTCAAAATTGCTGTGCTAACAATGACAATCTAACTATGCTAAGTAAGGGTACTTGTGTTTTTATACAGCTAGGCTTGTAAACACCCTAGGGCCATTCGGCTAGTAACTTTGTATGACCCTATGAAGACCTCCCAACATCTTTTCTCCCCCATGGCCTGCTGATGTCATCCACTATAAGTTGACCTCCACTGTTGTGAAAATCAGATTTGTACCGTGGTGCTTGCGTAAAGTACTGCGTTGTAGAGTCTGTGTATTTAGATATGTAGGGGTTCTGTTCTCACTACAATAAGCAGTGTGTGTGTGTGTCTAGAAAGAAGAGCAGAAATATGTATACATTTCAACCATACTGAATTACTTAGTATTTACTGGTTTTGAGGTCAAAATAATGGGGTGCCATGAATTCCCGAGTGGCCCCTTTAATTCCTGAATTTCATGTGTTTTTGGTGATTTTTTTTGCTAATGTCATCACATGCAGGAGAATGCGCAATGATGTCAGCTTCATGAGCAGACTGCCAGCCTGTCAGAATATGGCTGAGGGCTCAAGGGGTATGATTGTGTCTGTTTATGTTTATCTTTATGGCAACATGTTGCAGCAGCTTTAGAGAGAGTCAGTTTATTGGACAACTGACAACAGCTGAGCATCTGAGCCTGACACTGTTTTTTGTTTTAAATTAATAATTTAGAGGCTTTAAACTAGAGGGCAGCCACTGTGGTGCAGCGGTTAGCATTGCTGCCTCACAGCAAGAGGTTCTCCAGTTCGATCCTTGGCTGGGGTGCCTTCTGTGTGGAGTCTGCATATCCTCCCTGTGGTCATGTGGGTTTCCTCCCGGTGCTCCGATTTCCTCCCACATCCCAAAGACATGCAGTAGGTGGATTGGACACTCTAAATTGGCCCTAGGTGTGATGTGTGTGTGTGTGTGCCTTCTGTGGAAGGTTGGGCGCCGGGCTGGCAACTCGACACCGTAAAACTCCACTGCCTATCATGAGCAGACAGTGATCTGCTGTGGCGACCCCTAACCAAGAAAAAGCCGAAAGAAGAAGAAGAAGAAGAAGAAGAAGAGGCTTTAGACTAGAGCAAGCAACTGAATTGAGCAAGACAATCCCAAGCTGTTCATTACTGGACTAGTGCAGCAGCAGTTGGCACTCATCGGACTTGGACCGGTCGTCATAATGAGAAAATATATCACTTCTTCACTGGCTCCTCCAGGTAAAAGAAAGAAAAAAGAAAAGTGAGAAATACAATTGTAATAACTTGTACTGTTACTTATTTCATTAGTCTAAGCCTTCCCCGCATTTTATTCATTGACTTGACTTCGACTTGTCATCCTGAATTGAATTGAAAAACTAAGTCTGTGCTTTCACTGCTTTGCAAACTGCAATTGCATTAATGTAGCACAGCTCCGCTTCAGCTACATGTGTGCGTGCTCAGGGTGTGTGTGTGTAGTTAACTATAGTTTATTCTATACTGTTAATGTTCTTCTTGTGATTGTGAATGAATCAGGAAAGTAACAGTTGCCTTTTTTACTGATGCATAAAAGGTGGAGGTAGTAATGGTTGTCTTTTTTACTGATGCATAAATGGCACTCTCTCCCCATTTCAGGCGGACCCTTTCTGTGGAACAGTTAAAGATTTAAAAATCTAATGATCTTTTTCATATTTGCACATTTCCCTAGCCAGAAAATGCACATTGGCATATTTGTGGACATGCACAGAAATGCGTGTCACAACTGGTACCACTGGGCCAACTACTCTGAGTCATAAACTAATGCCCTGCCACCTCCGTACATGTAGTAATGACACAAGGAGCTGTAATCAGGTCCTGCCTGACCTGCAGCCATCAGTTTTCTCTTAACTCTTAATTCTGCTGGGAGAGCCTAGTGGCTTAGTTTTCTAATGAACTATGTCAGACGGAAACCTTTCTTTACTTTCAGATTTTACAGTATTAAAGTCCATTAATACAAACTAACATGCCACATATCCACTTTCTTTCTTAGTTTAATTTATCTGAAAAGAGGGTTTTGGAATTGTTGATGCACCAATTCAGCAGGATGAATAAGGACAGATTATAGTGATATTGTGTGTGATGCATCAAAAATGAGCATGTTGTTAGCAGCATTGTCCTGACATGTTTACATTGAGTACTGCTGCTGCTGCCTTCATTTTAGAATGTAGATGTTTCTAAAGATATGATTAGTTAAACAGTCTTAATAAAAGATAACCAAAGCAAACATACTTGAAACTACTAAAGTGAATGGATCACTGGGGGAAATGTTTCCTTTTGTTGTTTGTGCATACTTGGAGACATACTGCTGAAGAGGTTAGTGGGAGTCTGGGGGAAATGTTTCATTTTGGTGCTTGTAAGTTGCACATACTTGAAGCTACTGAAGGGAATGGATCACTGGGGGAATGTTTCCTTTTGGTGCTTGTAAGTTGCACATACTTGAAACTACTAAAGCGAATGGAGCGCTGGGGGAAATGTTTCTTTTTGGTTCTTGTGCATACTTGAAACTACTGAGGGGATGGATTGCTGGGAGAAAATTTTCCTTTTGGTTCTTGTGCATACTTGAAACTGCTGAAGGGAATTAAGCTTTTGGCTTTTTGTTATGAGTCCATTTCTCATAAAATTGTAGTTTTCTGGCAAATCACTGGCAGTGGCAGATCTTTGAGGACTGAAGTCAGAAAATAATGGCAGGCAGCAGACATTACATTTGATTTTCAGACTCCATCCTTCAGAAAATTCATGCTTTGCAAAATCTGTTATTCTGCCAACAGTCTTAAGTTTGGAAGAGCACTATTTAAAAAGTGGCACTAACTATTTCTGTGCCTTTGTTTGGTCCTCCATTATTTGTGGCTTTGTCCAGATTTCTTGCTTTAAGAGTCTGAGAGTTATGACCATAATATCTACAATCATATAACTAAATAATTAATTCTATGGAGCTGTATCTGTGCCTTCTGCTGATTTTAATTTCAGTTTACCCATTAGTGACTAATTCTATGGAGCTGCATTTGTGCCTTCTGCTGATTTTAATTTCAGTTTACCTATTAGTGACTAATTCTATGGAGCTTTATTTGTGCCTTCTGCTGATTTTAATTTCAGTTTACCCATTAGAGACTAATTCTATGGAGCTGTATTTGTGCCTTCTGCTGATTTTAATTTCATTTTGCCTATTAGTGACTTTTGATGCAGTGCACAGTTTTGTATCTCATATATCTCACAGACTATCATGGGGTGCCAGGTGGCGATTAATAGCACAGCATAATGAATAAGAAACTGCAATGTAATGTTAGCTTTCAAGATGACTTTTGAAACTGTATTATTACATAGAGCTAAGAACATGCAGTGTTTCTTATTGAGGCAGACACCCCACCCTACATGTTTTTATAAGTATATTCATGGAAAATAATATTGAATTATATTAAGTCATCAAAAGAACTTTTTTGCAAGTATAAAGTAAACGATTTAACCATCTGGTGAGCTTTGTAGCTGAAATTGTTAGTAAGCTGATAGTAATTCTTTCATAGTTTACCCATAGTATGTGTACTGTATGCTGTGGTTGATAATAATACTGCGCCTGTGTTCCGATATGGTGTGTCAGTTTGTGTATATTTTATGCACTTTTACCCAGCATAGGGCTTGCTGTCCTAGAAGTATATAGTTAATAGTCCTTAGCTCCTTTGTCTTGTGAAATATAAATTTCTTGGCAGATTGAGGACTGTACTAAGTCGGTAATCAAAGTAATGACAGGTGCTTTTAGTGTCAGACTTCATGTGCTTCAGAAAATGTATTATAATGCAAAGTGTGTTATTGTACCAACTTCATAAAGGCAATATTTAAACTAAGCTATCTACCTGGCTTCTGGCCTCCACATACCCCACCCCTTACATTTTTGGTTTTATCACTACTGTAACAGCTGACCGTTGTGCTACAATTGAGATATATTCTGTCTGCACTTGTTTTCTTCTTGAAAGCAATTCAGCTGATAGCCTGTAATCTGTGCTTTGTGGTGGTATGCAATTAGACAGAGAGTTATTTGTGCAGGCTAGCTGGAGGAGGGGAATGATGGGGAGGCCTGGCTTGTAAAAAGACCTGTACTGTGGTGCTTCAATTAGTCTTGGCTCCCTCCTCCACTCTGTTCCTTAAAAATTGGACGAAGGTGTTAAATCACAACAGAGAACTGTGATAGGTTTACAGATCCCATAAGTAACAGCATATGGGAAGAGGGTTTCACAAATGTTGAGCTTTGACAATACAAGTCTCTTAGCTTCGGAAGCATGTTAGACATTGTATATGTTTGCTAAAGATCTTAAAAGCAGCAGTTAATAGGGTTGCCATCTTTCTTTTTGGCTAAAACTGGACTAAGGTCACACCCCTCGCATCACCCATAACTCCACCCCAATTCCCACCCCTTCTCCCATCTATGCTCCACCCATTTTGTGACCTAACTGTGACATCAGCAGATGGGAAACGCCCTCTTTTTTCTGTTCTGGATGCCTGCTTTCAGCCGCTTTACTTCATTTATTCATAAAACATTAAAACTCATTGGTGCATTGGCTTGCAATTGCAAGCCTTCCAGGTGGACAAATTTTTAAATAAATGATCACTTATTCAATAATACCATCTCAAAAAACTTATGTAAAAGCAACCAAATCCAATTACTGTCAGCATTTAAACCTTTTGGTATGCATGCCTGGTATTTCAAACTAAAATATACCTCTTTTTATGGAAGCCAACTCTTTAAATCTACCCTCAAATTTTGTGGACTCTGCATAAGTACCATAAATTTGACATCTGTTACTTAATTCATGCTGTTGTGAGATAAAGTGACGGGCCACTGGACTATTACCCATACAACTTCTTATATCACCCAAATCCCAAAACTCTCTTTACCTCTCTTTTAGTTTCCCCTATATATATTTTTGGACATTTACACCAAAGACAGTAAGTATCTCCTGCTAGTTTACAAGTTAAAAAAATGTATTCTAAATAAATTCCCATTCAACAAACAGGAATTGGACTGTTGCACATAATCAATTCCCATGCTAAACAATTTCCACAATTACAGTACATTCTTGTAGTTCAAATAATTAATATGAAGTAAGTATCTGTTTCCCATGAAAAGACATGGAAAATGGCAAATATGTTGAGAGTTTAGGACAGATAATATTTCCCAAGTTCCCTCTACAAGATGCATGAACCTGTTATTTTTAAGCTGAAACACCTTACTGTTATAGGAAATGATAAAGCAGCTCAGATTTTACAAGTGCATGAGCCTTGGCGGTAGCCTGGGTAGGTGAAGCTCAGACATGCACTCGGTATGGCTGGCGGTGCTGCAAAATCTCGTATTAAAAAAAGTGGCGCATCTGGACATCTGAAAAGGCAACAAGCAAAGAACATGTGCTTGGGGAAATCTGCAGCAGCCAACAATGACTGATCTGATGAAGCATACTGAAGCAATTGCTAGCTCGTATATCTAAACAGGAAGTAAACAAACATGAAATAAACTCTTTTGCTCTAATGTCACGTCACCCGTTTAATGTAACCAGCAGTTAAGCAACAATACACGTCCATGCAGAGTTTAACTTTTAAGTGCTTAGCAGTGACAGTATCCACTTTTCTACAATATTTCTAGACTGGCAACAATAGATTTTCAAAAAAGCAATTCTTTTTTTCAGACTAACATTTCTGTACCTACCAGATGAGATGATCACACAAAAAACGCAAGCGTCCTTTTGTTCTGGATCCAGCTATCATTTTTCTAAGTTTGTAAGAGCAACATTTAAAGTGTCTCTATTTGTAGCTAGAGTTCCCTCTTCTTAAGACTGCAGACTGGATGTCGTGAGCGAGAAAGGGGGAGGTTCCGGAGGGCAGGCATGTGGGACAATTTTGGTCATGCTTTTATTATGTATAGCGTCAGTGTTTTTTTCACGGGCTGTCTGTCAGGCACTGGAAAGTCATTCACTGAATGGATTAGTGTTAGCCATTAGGGGGAGGGCAGGAAGTGCAGACTGATGCACTTCTATGCGTACGTAAAATTAATTCTTCTAGACAGCATTGGTAAAAACAAATTTGGCAGTGGCACAAAACCCAGATTTCACATGTCCGGTTTTGAATGAAATTGGTAACCGGACAATTTGTCCGAAAACCGGACAGTCCGGTCAAAAACTGGACAGCTGGCAACCCTAGCAGTTAAAGATTCACTATCTACTGTGATTTTGTTAACTGGGTAGTTTGGATGTGTGCAGTCCATAAGAGTTCAGAAATGAATACACATAAATCTCATTTTTAGGTTAGTTTTGGATTGTATGCACACTGTAGAGTAACTGCCTTCTGCTTTTTACAAAGTACATACACTAACACTATCACATGGGTCAGTTTCTGTAATGTGTAGACATTATATAGTTAAAAAAGTAGGTGGTGATGGTACATGTGTTTTGTGTATGTTAGCTAATTCAGGTTTCTCTGTTGTGTTTCTGTCTGTGTCCCACCATGACATTTCACACAGTGCCTATCAAGCATAGACAGCTGCCTTTCTCTGTTATGAAGAACATTATAAATCATTCATGTAAATGCTGTAATAGGTGTGTGTGTGTGTGTGTGTGTGTGTGTGTGTGTGTGTGTGTGTGTGTGTGTGTGTGTGTGTGTGTGTGTGTGTGGACTTCATTGTTGTGCTTGTCTGAGTGAATAGATGTGTTTGTCATAAACCCTGTCTATTTAATGAACTTGATTAAAGAGTAAAGATACCAAGAGCCTCATTTTTTGTAATATAATCACCATACCCATCCAAGCCAGCTAGCTACCCTAAACTGTTTCATGTTTCCTTGTCTTACACTGACTGTTTGCTGCATGATACCACGTTTTGATTTTACAGGACTTCTGCCACACCTGCTGCAGCTGCACTTGTAGCTTATCATGAAGGGATTCTCATCTAGATCAAGGGAGGTCATAGTCTCCCTATACTCATCACTCATCAGACCAAT
Organism: Protopterus annectens; assembly: GCF_019279795.1. Classification (NCBI taxonomy): domain Eukaryota; kingdom Metazoa; phylum Chordata; order Ceratodontiformes; family Protopteridae; genus Protopterus; species Protopterus annectens. The sequence goes on along the minus strand of NC_056727.1, from coordinate 668,299,330 downwards.
GATTGAGTACAATGCCCCATTCGGAATGTATCTGACCCGACACTTGCAGCAGCTGGAGAGGCCACAAAAGTTCCTCACCAAAAGGATAAAGGGTCTCAAACATCTGTCCTATGCTGCCCGACTGAAAGAACTCCAGCTCTATTCAGTCGCTTACCGCTTGCTCAGAGGTGACCTTTGCCTAACATACAAGGCCATGTCAAACCCAGATTTGATGAATATGCTTCACCTCAAAAAATCTAGATCCGTCAGAGCCACAAGGGCGGGAGACTTAAACCTCGACACGGCTATTAATAGGACGTGCTGGAGGGATAGATTCATCACCCAAAGACTCCCTATGCTGTGGAATAAAATCCCGGTATATGTGAGGCAGAGCACCTCGCTGGCCTTGTTCAAGAGAAATCTTGACCAATGGATGGGAGATCGCAGATATACCCCAGGGATTACCTCAGTGTCACTGCTCAACAGAGGCACAGCAAAATAATGGGTATAGTTCCCCATACTAAAGGGGTGGCGTAAGCCACAAAACTATGGGCTAGGCTTGTAAATGCCCTCGGGCAGATAGCCTAGTATGAACCTATGAACCTATGAACCTATAAGGCTGAACAAGTAGTACACAAAAGCACAACAACCCCCATCAAACAGTCTAAGGGACAACTTGGGTAAGCAGAGATGGCTGAAGGTGAAAAAGGTAATACCTGTTGTCAGTAATATCTCTTAGTAATTTAATGTGGCTTTCAGCATAATTTCTGTTGTCATATTTGGAGGGGGTACATATTCTTTTCTTTCATTTTACAAATAGGTCAGGTTAAGGAAAACATAATGTCTACATTTCAAGCTACACCTGCAGTAGTAGCAGTATCAATCACAAGCAGTGCAACTGAGGACCCAGTGATCACCCATGCAGAGCAATCAGAGGTAAGAGACGCCTAAAGATGGAAAATGTATTAGGTGTTCTCTCAGTCCTATATCTGTTTATTAGTAGTAGTAAAATGATTTGCAAGATAATCAATTTCTTCATGATTAGAGGAGGATTTTGTGTTTATTTAACAGGCCATTTTCACAAAAAGAGAAGACTACCTTCATACCAAACAGTTTGGAAAATGTCATTTGATTGGCTAAGTGAGAGCAAGCTTGGGCTAGGGTATGCCTTCTGTAAAGTGTGTCACTGTGACATTAGTATTGGCCATGGAGGACACCATGATCTGCACAGCCACATGGATACAGAGAAACACAAGACAAATAGATAGCAGGTTGCATCTGGAAGGAAAGTGACAGACATGTTTGCCACCCAAGCCCAACAAGCAAGTACAGCTCAGAAAGTATTAAGAGCTGAAGTTAGCTTTGCTGCCTTACTTGCAGAGCACAACCTACCATTTAGTGCCGCAGATCATCTGCTGAAATACATGAAAAAACACTTCAGTGATCCAGAAATGTTAAAGAAGACGAGCTGTGAAACCACCAAGTCTGCATGCATTACACATGATGTCATGAGTCCAAAGTATCAGGAAGATGCAGTAGCAGTTTGTCAGAAGCAACTTTATTGCATTTATTTAGATCACAGCAAACTCCTTGTGATTCCGGATGGATTTTTTGACCAGGCAATATGTGAACATGTTGTTCAGTTCTTAAACATGCCTGTTTGTGTGGCAGGTACAGGTGAAGTGATATACAACTGCCTTATGGAAAGTCTTCATAGATTCAATATCCCAACAAATAATATGGCTGCATACGCATCTGATAATGCTGCTGGTGGCTGGTAAATACAATTCTGTACTGTCACAATTAAAGACGGTCAGTCCTGATCTCTTCAGTATGGGTTGCCCATGCCATATAGCAGACCTTTGCATCAAATCAGGTTTGAAAACAATGAAATCACATGCAGAAGACTTAATATCAGACATTTATAATCACTTTTCACATAGTGCACACAGGCAACAGAAGCTAAACAAATTTGCAGTATTTGTTGACACTGAGACACTTTTACTTATCTGACATACCCCCACTCATTGGCTGAGTCTTCATAAAGTTGTAAAGTGAATACTGGACCTGTGTCCTGCGCTTTTGTCAGACTTCCAATCGTATGAGCCCTGGTCACACAAAATTGACCTCATAACAGAATGGCTGAATAGTCTTGAGGTAAAACTGGTATTCCTTTTCCTGAAGTATGCCATGGAGTCTCTCCTTAAGTTCATTGTGCAATTGCAGGCTAGAAGCAGTCGACTTTTAACTCTGTGCAGTAAAATCACAAATCTTCTACAGGAGTACATAAGCAGGTTATTGAAGACGTGCTGCTGTAGAACTTCTAGGTAATATTTCTGCCACTAGTAATTCTTTTTTTGAGGATGACAATAATATTTTCAGTAGCGAGACCTTCATGTTGGACCTGATGTTGAAAAATATCTGCATGAAAATGGTGATGGCATTGTTGGTACTGTAAGTGAGCACACCTTCTATAAGCAAGTAAAAGCATTTTATCCAGAAACAAAAACAGGAGCTGCTGAGTAAAAGCATGGAGTATAACAAGCGAACAAACCAAAAAGCAAAAAAACCTCCAAACTGGCACAAGTTGTAAAACTCGACTTTAATATAAATGGTGAGAGCTTTCTCAGTGTGTAATACTGCTTCATCAGACCAATGTAAAACAAAATAAGCAAATGCAATTTAAAAAGCATATGACCCTGTGATGACCGTGCCGTGGCCCAGCAATCAAGGAGCCTCAATCCTCACCACTAACACCAGGGAGGTCATCTCCTAGAAGAGGAAAGGGTAACTAATACATGCAGTAAAGTACAATTTCCCTTAAGTGCACACAGAGATCACAGTCAGTCTGGGGATGGTTGCTCCTTCGCTCACCAGGTCCCCAATAAGACTCCCCACTGGCACAGCTATAGGGTCCAGGTCTCAGCGTAACTGGGCAAGGTAAAACCTCCAGTACCCTCTCTGTCCAACCAGTGCTTCATGTCCCTGCCAAGCAGCTGACACAACACACACACACACTTTGAAATAAGTATTTATACTACTTCACAGACACTCCTGGGAAAGGCTGACACAGATTCACCAACTGTGCCCCTTTACACAGACTTTACAGTAGTAATTACTGCCACCACCCAGTTAATAATATCAGCTACAAAAAGGCCCATAAAAGGGTGTCCAGTTATTACTGTGCAATATTAATATCCAATGGTAATGTCACCATACAGTCAAGGCTTATCAGAGTGGCCTATTATAATAAACTCTATATAAATATGCAATGTACTCTAGAGCTTATCTCTACACAAATCAACCACAGGTAGAAGGTTTTAAAAATATTTAATAATAAATAATTAAAACACAAGACAAAACTACTACACCACAGAGATATCTAAGAGTTTAGAGATCACACAGAAACTTAAAATAATACAGTAGGACAGGTCTGATTTCAAAGAAAAACACCTAATTAATCTTTACTAGCTTTAACTATTCCTACAAGAAATCACAGTGCTAAAAACTTACATGTGAACATAAGCAGAGCACTGGTAAGTTGGATATCAAGATCAAAATGTTCTCTATCTGTCTCTGAGACACAGTTTATAAAACATCACTAACAAACATGTCTCTGGGTCCTCCCCAGACTAAATAATTTTTGACATTTAGGTTTTCCCAGTATTCATATTACATCATCTTGACACCTGCTCTGAGTTCCCAGGCTAATAGAAACTCCATTTACATTATTTAGCAAGCTAACACCTGCACAGGAGAATACAGCAATAAAAGTCATTTCACATATACACTCTAGCAGAAACCAAAGCAATAAAGCACCTTCCACATATACACTCTAACAATTATTCCTTAAGTTAAAACAATAGGAAGAATGCGTTCAGCTAGCCACTCTGGCACCATTTTTTAGATAATTATACTTTCAGAGATATTTGAAATGCTTGGCTTGGTTTTCCTTACAGCAGATGGCAATGTTGCAACCATCTTGAAGTTCACATTTTACAGTGTTTTCTTTCATTTAAAAGCACAAGCCTATATTTTACATTTATTTATACAAATGATAGAATTATATATCAAATTCTATTTGCCTAGGCTGGCAGCCTTCATCCATCTCTCCCCAATCATCACATCTCTTCCCCCCAGGGAACTCAAGCAAGTTTTTCAAGTGCCCCTTGAGAAACATTGCTTGAGAGTGTGAGGTCTATCTGGGTGTACCTCACCCCATTCCCTGTCTTGATAGTCCATCTGCATTTATATTGCTACTCCCACTGCGGTGCTGCAGTGACATATCATATGCTTGCAACCACAGACTCCATCTTAGCAACTTGGCATTTTGCTGACTGGCTCTGTTTAACCACATTAGAGGGTTGTGATCTGTCATCACAGTGAATTTTCTTCCATACAGATAAGGCAGAAGTTTTGTAGTGCCCACACCATGGCTAGACATTCCTTTTCTACCACTGCATAGCATTCCTCCTTGGGTTGCAGCCTATGACTGAGATAAACCACTGGGTGCTCTTCTCCCTCTGAAGAAATCTGGCTAAGTACAGCCCCCACCCTATAGTTTGAAGCATCCACCTGCACAACAAAGTATTTGCTGTAGTCTGGACTGGCTAACACAGGGGGTGCTCCCAAAGCTTCCTTAAGCTTCTGAAATGCCTGCTCACATGCTGGGGGTCTACACTACCTTATCTGGCCTGTTCTTCCTTGTCAGGTCTGTGAGGGGAGCAGCTGTGGTACTATAATTGGGAACAAACTTTCTGTAGTACCCTGCTGTTCCCAAGAATGCCCTCACCTGCTTTTTGGTAACAGGTGCAAGCCATACCTGAATAGCTTCCACTTTGGCAGGCTCTGGCTTTATCTTAACACTTCCCACTCTATGTCCTAGGTAGGAGACCTCTGCCATACCCACCTGACATTTGCTTGGCTTAATGGTCAACCCTGTCCTCTGTAGTCTGTCCAGCACCTCCATGACATGCTGAAGGTGCTCTTGCCAGGAATGGCTGTAGATAGCAATATCATACATGTAAGCAAGGGGAAACCCTCCTGCTCCTGCTATGATGTGATCTACCAGCCTCCAGAAAGTTTACTGGGGCATTCTTCATCTCAAAGGGCATATTTGTGAACTCATACAAGCCACAAGGAGTCACAAAGACTGACTTCTCTCTAGCACTGGGAGTCAAGGACACCTGCCAGTAACCCTTGGTGAGATCAGTGGTTGTAAGATACTTAGCCCCATCCAGCTGCTCTAGGGCCTCATCTGTCCTAGGCATGGGTTAAGCATCCAACTCTGTGTGACTATTTAATTTCCTGTAATCCACACAGAACATGTTGCTGCCATCCTTCTTTGGCACCAACACCACTGGGGAGGCCCAGGGACTGTTGGACTCTTGAACCACCCCTACTCCAACATCTCTTGTACCTCCTTCCTCAGAGTCTGTTTGGCTCTCTCAGGCACCTTATAAGGGGCCTGCCTGATAGGCCTTTGGAGTCCTGTATCCACCTGCTGCACCAGGTGGGTGCACCCTGGCTTCCTGGTGAACATGCCCCCAAACTCCTGCAACACTGCTCAGATTTCTCAAACCTGGGTAGGAGATAGCTGCTGGGAAATTTCTACCCCTTCCACCGAGGTGTCAGCCCAAGCCTCACTGAGGAGATCAGTCACAAGATCTCTCTCAGACTCCTCCTGCAATCCACTGCAAATGCTCAGCACAAGGGCCTCCCTATCATGGTAAGGTTTCATCATGTTAATATGGTACAATTTGTGCCTCTGCCATCTGCTTAGCACTTCCACCTTGTAGTTAACATCACATACCTTACTTACCACCTTGTAGGGGCCCTCTCAAGCTGCTTGCAACTTGTTGTGTCTGACAGGAATGAGAACCATCACTTGCTGCCCTACATCATACTCTCTAGCTCGAGCATTCCTGTCATACCACACCTTTTTCTGTTGTTGGGCTTCTGCCAGGTTCTCCTTGGCCAGGCCCATGAGTTCCCTGAGTCTTGTCCTGAAGTTCAGGACATATGCCACAACAGACTCCTTGTGAGACTCACACTCACCTTCCCACTCGTCTCAAATTAAATCTAGAGGTCCCCTCACCCTATGCCCATACAGCAACTCAAAGGGTGAAAAACCCGTGGATTCCTGGGGAACCTCTCTGTAAGCAAACAACAGATGGGGCAAATATTTGTCCCAATCCCCCTTAAACTGATCTGCAAATGCCCGTAGCATGGACTTGATTGTAGAGTTTAACCTCTCAACAAGACCATTAGTGTGGGGATGGTAGGGGGTGGTCTTCATGTGCTTCACCCCACAGGACTTCCACAGACAAGCCAGCAGGTCTGACATAAAATTGGCACCTCTGTCAGACAGTATTTCCTTTGGGAAACCTACCCTGGTGAAAATCTATAGCAAAGCATTTGCCACCTTCTCTGCTTCAATGGAGGACAAAGCCACTGCCTCAGGGTATTGTGTAGCATAATCCACTACCACTAGGATATACTTTTTCCCTGTGGAACTCTAGGTATTCAGAGAACCCACAATATCCATAGCTACCCTCTAAAATGGCTCCTCAATCACAGGCAAAGGCATCAAAGGAGCTCTCAGCTTGTCTCCTGCCTTGCCTACCTTTTGGCACTGCTCACAGGTCCTGCAGTACCCTGTTACATCTCTGGAAATTCCAGGCCAGTAGAAGTTCTGCATAATACGCCTCTTTGAACGTTTTATGCCCATATGACCTGCAAAGGGAATATCATGGGCTATGGCTAGAAGCGCCAGATGGTAAGCTCTAGGCACTACCAACTGCTGTACTCTCTCACCTCCTAGCCCTCCCTCAGGGTTCCAATCTCTGTACAGTAACCCTTTGTTCCAGTATACAGATTCCCCCTTCCCTTGAGAATCAGGTGCCTCCCTAGCTACCTGCCTCAGGCCTTGCAATGTAGGGTCTGAGAGCTGAGCCTGTCTCAAGTCTCTCCTTGTAACCCTTGCCAGCTCCCCTTCCACAGGAAGTCTATTATTCTCTGACAGCAGTGCCTCACTGTTAGCCTGGGTACTACTATTCACCTCTACCTTTGCAGTTACCCTGTCCAAGGGAACATCAATACCCACAAGCAGCTGTGGCTCACATTCAGTATCACTGCTACAGTGTAGCACACTCCCTGATGTAACCACCTCAGCAGTCCTGGCTGCAAGTATGCAGTCTGTCTTGGTCTCCCCCAGGCTACCAGACTCACATGCTTGTCTCCTAGCCACACTGCATGTAACTGCATAAGTACATAGTACTGCCTCATCCAAATCCTTCCCTCTCAGGACATCTGCAGGATGGTAGTTCCATACCCCTGTTGTCTCAAGACTACCCACTGTTGGCATTTTGTCTTTCCTACTTACTGGCCCCCTCACCTTTGGTTCCCCACCTTGCCTCTGTGGACATCTGTATGCCACATAGCCCCACTGGCTGCATTCAAAACATTTAAACCTAGCTCCTGGATGTGTACCTGGACTAGTGGCTTCCTCTGCTGCTGGCGGATTCTGTTGGGGCAGTCTGTGCTGCCCATCATGGGTTCTTTTAGACCCCTGAGCAGCACTGGGGGTCCCCTTCCTGTGCAGGGTTGCCCTGCTGGCCAGGTATAGGTCTCCTTTCTTCCCCAACTCCTCTGAAGTAGCACACTGTCTATCGGCTAACCAGATCCTCATGTCCTCAGGCAAAATGCTAAGGGCTTGATCCCTTACCAAAAGGTCTGCCAGCCCTTCAAAAGTGGTGACCTGACATCCACTCACCCAGCTATGAAAATAAGTGCTCAGTTCAGCAACATATTCACATACATTTTCATCTGCCTTGCATCTGTGCTCACAAAACCTTTTCCTATACATTTCAGGTATTAGCTTAAAACATTCTAATAAATGTCTTTTTACAGCAGTATAATCAAAACAGTCAGTGTCATGCATTTTTGCTAAAGAAGTTACAGCTTTACTATGAAGTAAGGGGGACAGGAACCGTATCCAGAGCCCTTGGTCAACTTCATACTGTCTACATACCAGCTCAAACATATGAATGAAGCTATCAAAATTATCCCCCTCTTTAAATTGTGGAAGAAATTTACTAACCTTTTGTGCTTCTGGGGTCCAGTTACTCCCTTCACCATTACCTCCATGACTGGCAAAGAGTCAGCATTTCCCTCGCATGCCTCCTCTGCTGTTCATTTTCCTCAGCTTGTAGACTCCTCATTTTCTCGGCTGCTTCTAGTTCCATACGCCTGGCCTCCAACTCAAGTCTGTTTAGTTCCAGCTGGATTTTAAGTCCACTGCAGAAAGGTTGTGCTGTCAATTCTCCAAGGATATTGTATCTCTGCTCTCAGTCTGATTGTCCTCTGGGCTGCTGTTTTCTGATGCAGCTGTAACCAAGGCTGCAATCAGGTCTGCTTTAGTCAGGTTTCCATGCACCAGTCCCCTAGCCTGACACATCTCCACCAGCTGGCTCCTTGTCAGTTTTCCATACTCTTCTGCTGACATGCTGCCTGCTAACCCTGACTAACACTAAGCTAACAAAAGAAATAAAATAATTGTGATCTGAACTCTGAGTATACACTGCGTGGCTGTTTTAGAGTACAAAGCACTTTTGGAGATCACTGTACATAAGCTACAGGAATTTGCTCTACCCACACCACTGCAAGCCAATTAGTATGTGAAGTAGATCCCACTACTGCCAAATACTTGTGACGACCATGCCCTGGCCCAGCAATCAAGGAGCCTCAATCTACTCCACTAACACCAGGGAGGTCGTCTTCTAGAAGAGGAAAGGATAACTAATACACACAGCAAAGTGCAATTTCCGTTAAGTGCACACACAGATCACACTCAGTCTGGGGCTGGTTGCTCCTTTGCTCACCAGGTCCCCAATAAGACTCCCCACTGGCACAGCTATAGGGTCCAGGTCTCAGCCTAACTGGGCAAGGTAAAACCTCCAGTACACTCTCTGTCCAACCAGTTCTTCATGTCCCTGCCAAGTAGCTGACACAACACACGCACACTTTGAGATAGGTATTTATACTACTTCACAGACACTCCTGGGAAAGGCTGACACAGATTCTCCAACTGTGCCCTTTTACCCAGACTGTATGGTAGTAATTACTGCCACCACCCAGTTAATAATATCAGCTACAAAAAGACCCTTAAAAGGGTGTCCAATTATTACTGTGCAATATTAATATCCAGTGGTAATGTCACTATACAGTCTAAGGCTTATCAGAGTGGCCTATTACAGTAAACTCTATATAAATATGCAGTGTACTCTAAAGTTTATCTGTACACAAATCAGCCACAAGTAGATTTTAAAAATATTTAATAATAAATAATTAAAACACAAGACAAAACTACTACACTGTAGAGATATCTAAGAGTTCAGAGATCACACAGAAACTTAAACTAATACAGTAGAACATCTGATTTTAAAGAAAAACACCTAATTGATCTTTACTAGCTTTAACTATTCCTACAAGAAATCACAATGCTAAAAACTTACATGTGAGCATAAGCAGAGTGCTGGTAAGTTGGTTATCAAGATCAAAAGGCTCTCTATCTTTCTCTGAGACACAGTTTATAAAACATCACTAACAAACATGTCTCTGGGTCCTCCCCAGATTAAATAATTTTTGACACTTAGGTTTTCCCAGTATTCATATTACATCATCTTGACACCTGCTCTGAGTTCCCGGGCTAATAGAAACTCCATTTACATTATTTAGCAAGCTAACACCTGCACAGGAGAATACAACAGTAAAAGGCATTTCACATATACACTCTAGCAGAAACCAAAGCGATAAAGCACCTTCTACATGTACACTCTAACAATTATTCCTTAAGTTAAGACAATAGGAAGAATGTGTTCAGCTAGCCACTCTGGCACCATTTTTTAGATAATTGTACTTTCAAAGACATTTGAAATGCTTGGCTTGGTTTTCCTTACAGCAGATGGCAATGTTGCAACCATCTTGAAGTTCACATTTTACAGTGTTTTCTTTCATTTAAAAGCACAAGCCTGTATTTTACATTTATTTATACAAATGATAGAATTATATATCAAATTCTATTTGCCTAGGCTAGCAGCCTTCGCCCATCTCTCCCCAGTCATCACAGACCCAGTCAAATTCTCGAGTTAAAATCACATGATACAAATCATTTATTCATTCTTTTTTGTCAATCAGGAAGTCTTAGCATAACTAATAAAATCACTTATACAGACCCAGCCTCCAAAAGCTAGTAACATGACTGGTATATCAGCAACCAATGTTGTAACAGAGATAAACACCAATGAAATCATTTCTAGATGCCAAGCCCCCAGAATTAATGCCGTAATGGGTATGAGTTCAAAACAGGCTTCAATGGAACCCTTTCATTCAAGCATAGTTCGGCAAATGTTTTAAACGTAGAATCCATTCCTGTTCCGAACATTCAGTTTTATTTTTCAAGTCACCTTCTCCCTCATTAATATAAACAATTTCCAACACAAAAAAATTAAAAAGAATGCTGTGCACCACATTCTAGTACATGTTTTGCTAATGCATTTGTCTCTTTCCCCTTCAGTTTATCGTTATGATCCTCTAAAATTCTATCCTTTAAAACATGGTTCATTTTACCAATATAAAATGCATTACAGAAGGAACAAGCTGCATAATAAATGACATTTTTAGTCTGACAATTAGAAAAAAATCCAATATAATCTCAAAGCCATATGATTTATGCATGTAAGATGAACAAGTTAAAATACAGTTACATGCTGAGCACGAGTTACACTTAAATGTGCCTTTACATTTTGAAACTGGATAGATGTCTTTCTACTGATTTCTATAACACAGCTGCCATTTTAAGGATAGATTATTTCTAAAAGTAAATGTGAGTTATGCATCTACAATGTTCCTAATATCTGGATCAGGTAATAAAATAGACTAATGCTTCCTAAAAATATCGCAGACGATATTTACATCATTAGAAAATGTAAGAAGAGGTATATTCCTAACAGAGCTGGTAGACACACGCCAAATCTCTTTATTCCTCCTAGAAAAATAGGGTCTCCCCTTATCCTTCCTAGTTTTTAAAACTTCAACTATACAGCATTCAACCTCTAAGGTAGCTCCTTTCTAGAAACTCAGCTTTAAGACTAGAGAAAGCTTCCACAAAATCAACATCATTGTTATGAAATGTCATGACTCTGAAGAATTGGCCTTTCAGTACATTTTTACTTACATGACCTGAGTGCATACTAGATTTATGTAAGAGGGTATTACTCTTAACCTTGTTTTTATATAAACTAGTCATAAGAGATGTAAAATCGGTTTTACTCAATGTTACATCAAGGAAATTTGTACTATCTTACAAACTACTGAAACTAAATCTTAGAAAATTAAGTTCAATGTAACATTTTAATGAACTTATCAAGTTCTTCCTCTGTGTCACCCCAGATCAAAAAATATGTCAACCTCTCCTCTCACCATGGATAGACACTTGTTTACTATCCTCCCCTTCATATCATTTCTTCTTATTATATCTTATCATCTAACAAGTTACGAAACTCTACCCCTAGTAGGAGCCCACCTCCCAAATGGTCACACCTCTCTTCACTCCCAAAATCCCTCCAATCTCATCCCCCCCTTTCACTACCCCAGTAATAACCTGTTCTTCAAAACACCCCATCTTACTCCTCGCCACCCTAAAGCACCTAGATCTAAGGACACTCTCAAACTACTAATTAAACTCCAAAAAATATTTGACTACTTGAAAAAATCCATCACAAAAGATGGCGACATCCACCCCAACCCAGGCCCTAACTCTGATCCAGGCCTCATCATCCTGAATTCAGCTAGAACCTCAGCAGGCTCCCTCCTTATCTTTCACCTCAATCTAAGAAGTATCAATAATAAGGTCCATAACTTACATGCCATGCTTGCAACCCACTCCCAGACATTATGTGTCTAACGGAAACATGGCTAAAACCTAGCACCAAGGATGAAGAAATCATCCCTCCTGGGTATAACGTTCTCAGATCTGATCGTCTAACTAGAAAGGGTGGGGGAACAGCCGTCATGTTTAAGAACATGTTGAGCATCACTACGAACCCCCTCCAACCCCCAAAAATTCCTAACCTTGAACTGCTTGCCCTAAAGCTATCCCTCAACAAACAAAAAAGTATTAATCTCATTGTAGTCTATATACCACCAGGAAATAACGTTGAAAACCTTGAACATATCCTTAATTGGTCAGCTACAACCTATCCCCAAGAAACCATAATACTAGGAGACGTTAATATTGATTGGTCCCTCTACTCCAATCACTCTAATCCTCTCCCCATTACTTGCATGGCTTCTCTCAAAATATACTATCTACCACCAGAATTGGGAATGCTCAACAAAAGGAGAGCATCATTGACTGGATCCTTACTAACAAAGACCCAAATAACTATACTGCAGGGACTCTTCCCAATGACCTTAGTGACCACCTTATTACCTTTATCTTAAAACACAAATGTACAACATCAAACCATCCCCAAACCAGGCTGGTCAGGAACAGTAAGAATTTTGTCCCACAACATTTTCTTGCTGACCTCAAAGCATGTAACTGGTCCTCCCTAAAACGCTCCCCTTAGAGGACAGTGTCTCTTATTTTAATGACACTTTCCTTAAGATACTTGATGTTCACGCTCCTAAAAGACTGACCAGGACCAAGGAACGTATTGCTCATTGGCTAACAAAAGACACCAAATCCAAAATTAAACTCCGGGATCAGGCCTGGAATAAATGGAGAGCTACCAAAACCCCCCTGGACCGGATCAAGTTTCTTCAGCTTAGAAACTCAACCAAATTAGCCGTCTTGATGGACAAAAAACAATATTTTTGTCACCTCCAAGACAAACACCAGCATAATCCCAAAAAATTCTGGGCTGGCTTCAATCATCTCCTTCGTCCAGGAAAATCGACCACCCCCACCCCTGGAAAACTCATCGGCAAAGATCCAGGTGAAATAGCTAACACTTTCAATACATTTTTTACGGAGACCATCCAGTCTCTCGCCAGTCAGCTTACCAATACTCCCTCACCCACAACCTCAACTAAAAACCCTTCTCAGTCCTCCCTTAACTTACAACCCACACCTACCTCCTACATTCGTACCCTATTGAAAAAACTCAAACCAACTACCTTAGTGGCTGACCTACTCCCAGCCAACTACCTACAAATAGCATCTGACGCCATTGCCTACCCTGTTTCAATCCTGATCAACCGATCTATATCTGAATCTTCTATCCCCTCAATCTGAAAAATCTCTTATATCATCCCTCTCCATAAAGGTGGATCCTCCACTGACACATCTAACTACAGGCCAATAGCTATACTGTCTCCTCTAGCCAAAAGTTTGGAATGCTGTGTTCATAAACAGCTCATTACCCATCTTTCTCAAAATAACCTCCTGTCTAACACCCAGCATGGATTCCGCCCCCATCACAGCACAACCTCTGCTCTTCTCTCCTTTGTTGATTCAATCAACCAAAGCCGCAATAACAAACTTATTTCCTCTGCGCTTTTTCTTGACCTATCAAAAGCCTTCGACATGGTGAACCACCAACTACTAATACAAACACTGCAAACCTTTCATCTTAGTAAATCAACAATAAGTTGGTTTAACGACTACCTATCGAGTAGAAAGCAGGCGGTTCAGTGGCAAAACAGGCTATCAGACCTACTCCCCAATAATATCGGTGTTCCACAAGGATCTATACTGCCCCTTCTCTTTTCCCTATTTATTAACAGTTTACACGATCATTCCTAAAGCCACTTGCATTCAATACGCAGACGACTCCACCCTGATATGCTCGGACGTTTCTCTTGCCAAACTCCAAGTTGCAACCCAAAATTGCTTCTCCTTAGTTGAAACATGGTCCTCAGAACTAAAGCTTCTACTAAATCCATCCAAAACTAAATTACTTCTATTTTTCCCCACACTAAATACCTCCCAAGGAAAAGAACCACCTAATGCTACTACCCCAACCTTCTGCGTGTCCTCCAACAATGGAATCATAATCGAACCCGTCTCCCACACCAAACTTCTTGGGCTGACCATAGATAACAAACTTAAATTTGATACACATGTCAGTCTGACCATTAAGTCTGTAAACAAAAAACTTGGGTCTTTGTATAGAATAAAAACTTTCTTAACTCCGCACACCAAACTAACTATTGCTAGGACCCACCTTTTGTCTACACTCCTCTATGCTTCGCCGGTATTCTCCTTCCTCAACAAGAAGGAACTCAACAAACTGTCTACTATCTATAACCACATAGCCAGATTTATAACAGGGATGCCCTATCGGACCCATCACTGCCAAAATCTAAGGACCCTCGAATGGTTAGAACTCTCCAACACTCTCAAACTCAACCAACTCACTGAGGCATTTAAAATAATTAATCCTCCAGAAAAAACTCCCTCACTGAACAAAATACTTACCCCTTACTCCAACCTCACATCCCTTAGGTCATCCAAAAGCCTACTAGTTCAAACCATCAAGTCTAACAACTTGGGAGGCGAAGCACTCTATGCAAATTCCATTGGCAAATCCTGGAATGCCCTCCCAAATAACCTAAGACACATGACCTCTCTTTACCAATTCAAAAAACACCTCAAAGACCTATTAAAGTCCCAATGGCTCTGCCCTTGCTCTAATCCTGACTAATACTAAAACTCTCCTGGCCCACTAAAGTCCCTACCCAACCCACTAACCTAAGGTCTCAACTAATTCTAATGCTAGTTCATTATAAGTATTGTACTTCTTTTAAACAATTGTATAACATATATGTCTGATTTCTCTTTGAATGTAATAACTATAACTCTCCTTGAATGTTATGTTTAACTACCTCTTATATTGTGGAGCTTTTCTCCCCGGGCCTCTACTGAAAATGGACATGTATCCAGCTAGACTAGCCCGGTCAACAAATGTAAAATAAAATGTAAAATAAAATAAAATAAAAATAAATATGTCACCCACAAAACATTTGTATAAGTGGATAAGATGTTCAAAAGAATTATTCTTCAGTACCTTTTCAGCTTCTCAAAGGGTCAACACCAAACTGGCGTAGCTGTTAGCACATGCCGTGCCCATGGTTATGCCTGTTTTCTGCATGTTGTATTTACTGTCAAGCGTGAAAACATTTTCCTCCAATATTAATTCTAATAAGGTACAGATCAGTTTTATGTTGTTCAGTGTAAAGTCAGATTTAGTAGACAAGAAACTCCTAACACTGTCTATCCTTAAAGCATTTGGGATAACAGCAGTGGCGGCTGGTGACTTCAAATCACAGGGGGGCTGCAGGAGACAGCTGAATGGGTGGGGTCAAGGGGGGGTGGTCAACCCGAAAGGGGAGGAGCTATGCACAAAACCACAAAAAACTAACTTTAATTAAATACGCTGCCCTGGGTGGCAAACCATCATTATGAAAGTCCAATCAAGACAAAAATAAGTGTAGAAGAATAAAAATATTTCAATGCATTGGCTGCATGACAGCTTACTTAATATCTAGATGGAAACAAAAGGTTGTGAGGCATGAAAAAATAAATTACTTTTTAAATACATTACTGGAATGCCAGTCAAAATCAAGTATAAGAAAAACCAGAAGCACTCAACTCAAACCACTTCTCCTTGCACTGCAGTCCTAATTATAATATATTCAGCTTTATTAAAGTACCAAGTAACATGCTGAAAGTAGAAATCTATGTGATGCCCCCACTTGTAAAAATGTTTCTTATCCAAAAAGACCTGCTGCCTGACAACTTGTTTCATGGGGAAAACATGATAAAAGTGAAAAATGAAAAGCAAACAAGAAACAAGCTCAAGATACATTGCTTAAAGGATTACTGTACAGGTTATGGACCACACATGATTGGCATTCTGTTTAGTTTACGGGTAAAGTCTGTAGAGATGACTGGAAGTCTCCAACAAGTGTAATGAGCTTTTTAAAATAATGGAATCCTGTCCTTTAATACCCAAGGCTTATACATTATCTAGTCAAGTATTCTCTGCATGGCAACAACAGAAAGGCTTTCAATGTTGGCAATTCTTTAACAGTATGCTTATTAAAGCTTACTTGCATCTTACGATCTCAGACAAGCTTACCTTATGGTCATTAAAGCATTGCTACTTAAAAACACAGAGCAACAGGCACTTTGAGTAATAAGCATAAATCAACAGTACAACAATATGACAGAAACCAGACCATTCTGCAAAATCAAGGACAGATGAAAAGCCACTGTAGTACTTATGCAGTGTGTCCTCCCCATCCAAGGTAGATACAACTACTCCTTGCCTTGCTTGGACACATCCAGAGTCACTACATGGGGAGTGGGGTGCAACAAGCATGTCACAATTTGAAATCTCTCTGGCTGACTGTGATGGCCCTGACACATTTGTCATACCTCTCAACCTCAAGAGCAAGAAATCTGGACAAAGCCATACACAGAAGTGGGACAAAGGCCCAACAATAAGGACAATTTTTAAATATTGATCTAATAAACTTAGAAAGATAATAGAATAGGTCTTGCATTAGTATGAATTTTCTGAAGGGTATAAAATCTGAAACTCAGATGTCTGTCATTTTCTAACTTCAGTCTTTAGTGATTTGTCACTAATTTGCCAAAAAACACAATTTTATGAAAAATGGACAAAAATGTGATGCAAAAATATAAAATAGACACACAATACAGCTGCTACCTGTCAAAGAAGGGACACTTTAATATTAGTACTGCTACCTTGAGCAGCTGAGAAAATATAAAAGAATCTACATGCATTTCAAGTAATCTATAACTCTGATTATTACAGTTATTTCTTAATTGTAAACCCTCCATGTTTTCTTCCAAAATTGCTATTTTGCGGAGGGATTATAAGGGGGAAGAGCAATATTTTGAGCCAAAAATTGGGGACAGTTGAGAGGTTGGCTATGCCTAATTCTATAAAGCAATTTATTTGCATGTACCTCTCAACCTGTTAATGCAGTAAATCTGAACAAGGCCAAATATATTGGGGGCACATATAAACAGTACTAAAAATTGCTCTTGTATAAATTGAGACAGTTGATAGAACAGCTCTTACTTTAACATGCATTTTTCTGAAGGTTATGAAGTCTGAAACTTATTGAGTGACTTCTGGCAAATCATTTAGGAATTAAAACTACAAATTTTATGAACAACAAACCAAAAATAAGAAGCAAAATCTATTCATTCTTTGAAAATCTGGACAGTTGGGAGGTATAGGTCAGCTGGGCCTGTCTGAGTTTGCTGCCCTTCCCCATGACAAAATAATGGTTGAATGGAGCCTCTGCAGCCATTCCAATGAACCATTATACTTGGCTATTTCACTCCATTTACCATAAACACTAATGTGCATACTGCTTTACTTCTATGATGAGTTGGACTTCATTTGAAAGTTTTATTTTGTATTTTACAGCACAAACACTAAGTCATCTGTTAAACAAAGCAATGCAGTCTCACAATGAAAACTTAGCATTAAAACTTCTCTGCCCTTGAAACTCACATTCATTGAAACAGCATTGAAACCCACATTCAAAGAAAATACATTTTGCCAGTGGCAGATAAAGATTAATTTTGGGCTGTTTTGAATCATAGGCTCCTTGCATATGAAACATACATGTGCTCTTTGATACACCTTCCTCATTGTACTAAAATTATATTCCTTGTACAATACAGTACACTTGTTACAGGGTGTTTTAAATTTGTTTTGAACATTTTTTCCAGTAAGCAATGAAACAAACCATATGCACCCATAATGGCAAAACTGCCCAGTTGAGAACATTTATCATAAAAAAGTCTACTCAGACTTCCACAGTCCACCATTATTAGTAAATATACACAATTCTACAGTCCACCATTATTAGTAAATATGCACAATTCCACAGTCCACCATTATCAGTAAATATGCACAATTCTACAGTCCACCTTTATCAGTAAATATGCACAATTCTACAGTCCATTATCAGTAAATATGCACAATCTCTGAAGTCAGTCATCTAAATAATTCCACATTAAAGAAATCTGTAACTAATGAAGCGGTTGCTGCAAGCAATCACCTTTATATTTCATGGTTTCATCGAAAAATAAAGTGTCTGTTGCCCCTCAGGAATAAATTGCCTATATTACATTAAAAAAATGATAAGCTAGTAATAATATTGCAAGAGGAAATGTATGGCAAACTGATAACGAACTCATAGTTAGTATCTTCACCAAGAAGAACATTCTCAGTACGGGAGCATCCACCCCTTGTGGGAGTAGAACCCACAACCTTCTGCATCAAAAGCAAGTACACAACCTGTTGTGCTATAGCATTAACTTGGCAAAGCACTAAACTTCTATTCCCCTGCAGCTCTCAGTTCCTTGTAAAATCTACTCAATACTCAACTGCATCTCAACTTCGCAGCTCAAGAAAACTGGAAAAAGCCAAAATGTATTGGGGGGGGGGGGTCAAAAGCCCAAAAACAGGGACACATTAAACATTGCTTGTATAATCTTGGAAAGTTGCTAGAATAAAATGTTGTGTTGCCACCATATATTTTACTGCCAAGGTCCCTGAGCAAAAAACAGTCAGAGTAACATACCACTACGCCACATCAGCTGCTTTGTAAAAGAGAGGAAGACTGAAACTTAAATGGCTATCATTTAGTGAATTCAGTTCTCACCATAGCTGTCAACCTCTTAGTACAAAACATCTGGATAAACCCAGTAATGAGGGAATACAGCCCTCAAACATATTCAGTGAATTCAGTTCTTGCCATAGCTGTCAACCTTAGCACAAAAACCTGGACGAAGCCAATAATGGGGGAATACAGTCCCAAAAATAGGGACAAATTTAAAATATTCATCTTATAAACTTAGAAAATTGCTAAAAAAAGGTTGTGCTACTATGTATTCTGAAGAACATGAAGTTGGAAATTCAAATGCCGGTCAATTTTACTGCGGACAGAACAAAAACAATTTTCAGCAGAGACCGAGGGATTAAAACTGCAGACACGTCTTTGTAAAATGGCAGGGCACCAGAGCAAATCCACACAAACACAGGGAGGAGATGCAGACTCCACACAGAAGCCACCCCAACCAAGAATCAAACCAGAAAACCTATAGCTGTGAGGCAACAATACTACCACTGCACCATCAATTATGCAAGGAATTAACCATTCAGAAACCTGAAGTCTGAAATTCAAATGCCTGTCAATTTTACTGCGGACAGAACAAAAACAATTTTCAGCAGAGACGCAGGGATTAATACTGCAGACACGTCTTTGTAAAATGGCAGGGCACCAGAGCAAATCCACACAAATACAGGGAGGAGATGCAGACAGAAGCCACCCCAACCAAGAATCAAACCAGAAAACCTATAGCTGTGAGGCAACAATACTATCACTGTACCATCAATTATGCAAGGAATTAAACATTCAGAAACCTGAAGTCTGAAATTCAAATGCCTGTCAATTTTACTGCGGACAGAACAAAAACAATTTTCAGCAGAGACGCAGGGATTAAAACTGCAGACACGTCTTTGTAAGATGGCAGGGCACCAGAGCAAATCCACACAAACACAGGGAGGAGATGCAGACTCCACAAAGAAGCCACCCCAACCAAGAATCAAACCAGAAAACCTATAGCTGTGAGACAACAATACTACCACTGCACCATCAATTATGCAAGGAATTAAATATTCAGAAACCTGAAGTCTGAAATTCAAATGCCTGTCAATTTTACTGCGGACAGAACAAAAACAATTTTCAGCAGAGACGCAGGGATTAATACTGCAGACACGTCTTTGTAAAATGGCAGGGCACCAGAGCAAATCCACACAAATACAGGGAGGAGATGCAGACAGAAGCCACCCCAACCAAGAATCAAACCAGAAAACCTATAGCTGTGAGGCAACAATACTATCACTGCACCATCAATTATGCAAGGAATTAAACATTCAGAAACCTGAAGTCTGAAATTCAAATGCCTGTCAATTTTACTGCGGACAGAACAAAAACAATTTTCAGCAGAGACGCAGGGATTAAAACTGCAGACACATCTTTGTAAAATGGCAGGACACCAGAGCAAATCCACACAAACACAGGTAGGAGATGCAGACTCCACACAGAAGCCACCCCAACCAAGAATCAAACCAGAAAACCTATAGCTGTGAGGCAACAATACTACCACCGCACCATCAATTATGCAAGGAATTAAACATTCAGAAACCTGAAGTCTGAAAGTCAAATGCCTGTCAATTTTACTGTGGACAGAACAAAACCAATTTTCAGCAGGGATTAAAACTGCAGACACGTCTTTGTAAAATGGCAGGGCACCAGAGCAAATCCACACAAACACATGAAAAAGATGCAGACTCCACACAGAAGCCACCCCAACC
Organism: Protopterus annectens; assembly: GCF_019279795.1. Lineage (NCBI taxonomy): Eukaryota > Metazoa > Chordata > Ceratodontiformes > Protopteridae > Protopterus > Protopterus annectens. The sequence goes on along the minus strand of NC_056727.1, from coordinate 668,278,916 downwards.
AGGAATCAAACCAGAAAACCTATAGCTGTGAGGCAACAATACTACCACTGCACCATCAAATATGCAAGGAATTAAACATTCAGAAACCCTTAAGTCTGAAATTCAAATGCCTGTCAATTTTATTTAACATTTTTTAATCAGGACAGTCTGACTTGGAACAAATAAACAATTTTCAGCAGAGGCCCAGGAAGAAATAATGCAGACATGTCTTTGTAACATGGGAGGACACAAAAGCAAACCCACACAAACACAGGGAGAAGATACAGACCCCAGCCAAGAATCAAACCCAAGAACCTGCAGCTGTGAGGCAACAATGCTACTACTACACCATCAAATATCAAGCATTGCAGCATTTACAAACCATGGATATTATGAGGAACAGATCAGATCGAATATGAGGCAAAAATCTGCAATTTTTTACAAATGGTGGTGGGTAGGGAACTCAAGTCTTTAACACCTGCATACAGGGTACAGGGTTCAAGCCTGAGGTATTCCCTACCACACCACCATAAGCACCTGGGGCATTTACACACACACACACACACACACACACACACCAGTAAAGCATAAGCACCATACACACACAAACTCCAGTAAAGCATAAGCACTATGCATACACAAACTCCAGTAAAGCATAAGCACCATACACACACAAACTCCAGTAAAGCATAAGCACCATACACACACAAATAAACATTGTAAAATAAAGGTAAAAAGCACCATACACTTACCTGAATATATCCAGCTAATGTACATCCTTCCTGTGCAATACTCAAAGACCTGTGAGATCCCAAGGAAAGCCCGACGAGATCCCAATGCTCCTTCCCAAGGAAAGCCCGATGAGATCCCAATGCTCCTTCCTGAGTCCTGACTGCTGCTCTTGCAGTCCGGATGCCACCCATAATCCTAGCGAGTCTGTGCACTTTAAAAGTGCACAGACGTCTCCTTGTGTCCCCCTATGGGGACTGCCGGACTGCCTTGAGCATGCGCATAGACCGACAGTAGTCGGGACTACTGCACATGCGTGAAGTCCGCGAAATTTCAAAAAATATATTTTTTTAATTTTTCTTTCTATTTTTTATTTTGAGGGGGCTGCAGTCCGGCAGCCCGATGCCACGAGCCGCCCCTGGATAACAGTGAATAAAGATGGTACATCTAATGTAACAAACAAAACATTTTGACATATCAAAAGAGGAAGCCCATTCATAAAGAGCTTATAAAAAAATCCTTTGTATCTCTCAGCACTGTGGTAGTACTATCAAGGATGGGTCTTAACATCTTCTCTACATAAATAGAGATACATTCGGTGACCCAGCCCCTACTTGAAAGAATAGGTTTCATAGGAGGTGTAACAGAGGTCTTATGAATCTTGGGGAGCCCATACAATAATGGTGTCACCAGAAATTCAACAAAGAAATAATCATGTAATTCAGAATCAATCAAACCTGTCAGCATTAAATCACAAATAAAAACATGACCTCTGTCAACATATGCTTTCACAGAATATTTTGCTATGCACTTGTAAGTCTCTTCATCATTGAGCATTGTATACATGCTTTATAGATAATGGTGTTTGTTCATCACTACAATAACTCCACCTTTATCTGCTGGTTGAAATTCGAGATGGATGGCATGTCGAAGTTCATTCAAAACAGATCTTTCTTCAACAGTGAGATTATAGAAACTGTGCTTATGTGGAATACAGAATTAAATAAACATGTTTTTCTATCAGCTCCACTGCATGTAGAACAAGACTTCAGGAAAAGCCAGTCACGGTTTCAGATCTGGAGGGGGTGCGTTCAATACACGACACAATCGGGCCCAATAAAAAGAAGGAAAAAGCATTGAACAAATTAGTGTTTAACATTTCCTCATATACTTTATCAGCGCATCAGGTATCCATTCTTAATAAAGGGCTCAGTTTTATTCCTAGTTGAGCTTCTGATATGACTGAATTATTGACTGACATGACTTTTTGTTAGGAATATTTGTTTGTCATTGCTGTTTACAGAACAATCGAATGTCGAACCTGGGTTTAAGAAACCTAGTACATTTATGCCTGTATCTAATAAATTTGTTGAAGCCTTTGTTACTATGTGTGATGAGGATATACGGAAACAATTCTCTATTCAACATAAACACAATGTCTGTAATCTCACTGTTGAGGAAAGATCTGCCTTGTATGAACTTTGGCATGCCACCCATCTTGAATTTCAACCAGCTGATAAGGGTGGCGATATTGTAGTGATGGAGAAGCACCATTACTGACAAAGCATGTATACAATGCTCAATGATGAAGAGACTTATAAGTGCATAGCAAAATATTCTGTGAAAACATATGTTGACAGAGTTCATGTTTTTATGATTTAATGATGACAGGTTTGATTGATTTCATTGGTGTTTATCTCTGTTACATGATTGGTTGCTGATATACCAATCATGTTACTAGCTTTTGGAGGCTGGGTCTGTATGAGTGATTTTATTAGTTATGCTAAGACTTCCTGATTGACAAAAAAGAATGAATAAATGATTTGTATCACGTGATTTTAACTTGAGAATTTGATTAGGTCATATGCTTTTTAAATTGTATTTGCTTGTTTTGTTTTACATTAGTCTAATGAAGCAGTATTATATAATGCATAAGCACTCACCATTTATATTAAAGTCGAGTTTTACAAGTTGTGCAGTTTGGAGTTTTTTTGTCATTTGGTTTAAAAACATTTTATGTTGCAGTCCTTCTGAAAATGAGAAAGCATTTGCCTGTTGGTGACATCATCATCATCATCACCAGTCCCGTTTTTCCCATTTTGTTCTACACGGGGTTGGGGTATAGTTTAACTGTCACCAACTCTCTTGATTCAGTGCCGCACTCCTGCCTTCTTCAATACTCATGCCTGACTATTGCAGATCTTCTTTCACACAATCCATCCACCTTTTTGCTGGACGTCCTTGCTTTCTCTTACCATCTTCCTGGCTGTCCCAAATCTTCCTCACCAGATTATATTCTGCTTTTCTGCACGTGTTCAAACCACCATAATCTGTTCTCTTTGATCTTTTCTGCAATTGGAGCTACTTTGGGTTCTGCTCTTATGTCCTCATTTCTTCGTCTGTCTCACAGTGTGCATCCTACATCCCTTATAAGGCACTTTGTTTCCATCACCTCTAGCTTCTTCAACTGTTCTGCCTTTACTGCCAAGGTTTCTGTACCATAGTACTGGTCACACCACTGTCTTGTACGCCTTAGTTTTCTGCTTCTTTGGTATCTTCTGTCATAGACTACACCTGACACTCTATGTCAGTTGGTTGCAGCTCCTCTGATTCTAGCTTTGACCTCATCATTCAGACTTCCCTTCTCATCAACCGCCCCTCCCAGATACTTGAAACTGTTTACTTGTTCCACGATCTTCCCTTCTGTCTCTATTCTCAGCTTCTTCTGATTTCCCCAATTTGCTGCCATTACCACCATCTTATCTATGCTTAGTTTCATCCCATGTGCCTTCAGTTTTGCATTCCATTCTCCCATCCTTTGCTGCAGTTCTAGTTCAGAGTCTGCATGTAATGCCACATTGTCCGCATACAGCAACTTTGTTGATCTGTCCCCTCTGACCTGTTTGCTAATGTAGTCCATCACAAGTATGAACAGCAGTGGGTTCAGAGCTGAACCTTGGTGTTCACCCACTCCCACTGGGAACCCCTCTGTGGGGCCAAACACTGTTCATACTTGAGTCATTGGGTCCTTGTACATAGTCTGCACTAATTCCACCAATGTTTCTGGGAGTTCAAACTACAGCAGTACTGCCCAGATCAAATTTCTTAGGACCTTGTCATACTTTCCCCAAGTCTAGGAATGCCCAGTTGGACTCTCTCCTCCTCTCTAGCTTCTTCTCAAGTATCTCACTGCAAACATCAGGTCATTTGTGCTGCATCCTGATCTGAATTCAAACTGCTCATCTCCCATCTCACAGTCTACTGCTCAGCATATCCATTTAGCAGTCACCCTCTCCAGAAATCTCATGCAATACGATAGGAGTTTGATGCTTCTGTACTGCCCACAGTTGTGGATGTCAACTTTCTTCTTGTACACTGGCACAAGTATGCTTATTCTCCAGTCATCTGGGATACACCTTTCTCTCCACACTGGTATTAGTACCCTTAGGAGCCATTTCTCCCCTATCTCACCAAGCATCTTTATCGTATCTGCTGTGACCTCATCTGAGCCTGCTGCTTTCCCTGACTTAATTTTCCTTAGTAGTGTTTTTACTTCTATGGTGGGCTCCTCTTCTTTTCTCATTGTAGGCTGTTTATGGGGTAGTACAGCTTCTGTGGGGTTTTCCTTCATTCAGAGGCTGCTGGAAATACTCCTTCCATCTGCCTTTGATGTCCTGTGGACTGGTGAGCAGGTTGTTGCTGGCATCCCTTATGAAGAGTGTCTGACTATCTTCTTTATCATTCTGTCTTTGCCTTGCAACCTGATATAGTTTCTTTGTGCCAGTTACTGAGTCACTTTCCAGAAGTTGGTAGAGTGACTCCAATGCCCTATTCTTTGCTATTGCAACTTCTTTCTTAGGTTCATAGGTAGGTACTAGGCTATTGGCCCTGGGGCCTATACAAGCCCAGCCAAAAAGGTACCCTGGTTTTTGCCACCCAAGAAAATTATTTTCCTGTGCCACTGTCGAGCAGAGCCACAGAGGTGATCCCCGGGGTGAATTTCCTATTTCTCATGCAATCTCCAAGATTTTTCTTGAAGAGTGCTAATGAGGAGCTTTGTTTGATATAGATAGGTAGTTTATTCCAGAGTATGGGAAGTCTCTGGGACAGGAATCTATCCCTCCGGCATGTTCTGTTTACTGTGGTGACAAGGTTTAGGTCCCTACAGCGTGTAGAAAATCCAAACAAATAGAACCAGTAAAACGAAACAAGACGAACCAATTCAACTGCGGAACGCTGGTTTATTAGTGCTAGTTTAAAAATACAACATAATAGTGACAAGTACTAAGTGCTTTCACCCATAAAATATACCGGGCATCATCAGAGTACAAACAGTATAACAATAACTTCCATTTAAATAGATGCAGCAATTAATTAATTAATTAAATAATTAAATAATGACTGATTAAAACCAATTATAATTAATTTAACAATCATTTACACATACCTCAATGTAAACCCTAAAAACTGCCTTTAAAAAACTGCCTATATCAACGGTTATAATGCCAAGACTTGTTAAACAAATTTTAACAAAAAATAACAGCGTGTAGCTCGGAGGGATTGGGATTTCTTTAAGTGGAGCATGTCCAACAGCTCTGGGTTTGACATAGCTTTGTATGTTAGGCAGAGATCACCTCTGAGTAGGCGATATGCGACAGAGTAAAGCTGGAGTTTTGAGACGGTTCATGAGGGCATCTGTTTGAGGCCGGTAATCCTCTTTGTGAGGTATTTCTGCGGCCTTTCCAGTTGTTGTAGATGTCCTGTGAGGTACATACCAAAAGGGGTATTGCACTCTATAATGGATCTAATGAGTGATGAGTAGAGGGGAACAATGACCTCTTTTTTTCTGGGTGAGAAGCCTTTTGTAATGAGGTGTGCCACATAGAAGGATTTCCTGACTACTGTGGCGATGTGATTATCAAAGGAGAGACTACTGTCCACCTGTGTCCCAAGGTCTCTTATCACACTTTCGGTGTTAAGTATACTACTGCCTATGTTGTAGTTCATGGGTACAGAGTTTTTACCAAAAGGGATGACAATGCACTTTTTGCCATTGAGCTTGAGGCCATGGCTTTAACACCAGGCATCTGTCTCAGTGAGGCCCTTTTGTAGAATGTCCACATCGTTAGGAGTTTCGATTATGGCTCCGAGTTTGCAGTCATCTGCGAACTTCATTAGCCAAAGACCTTCTGTGTTAGCCTGTACTTCAGAGAAGTAGATACCAAACAGGAGAGGACCCAGGACTGAACCCTGTGGTACTCCACTTGTCACTGGTCTGAAGTCGGATTTGGAGTCTGCTACTTTCACAGTGTGGGTTCTGTCAGTGAGCCATTTAGCAACCCATCTTGTGACATAGGGATTTATACCTATTTTAGTGAGTTTATCTATAATTCCAGAGTGAGGGATGGTGTCAAAAGCCTTGGCAAGATCTAGATAGGCTGTGTGAACCACCTTACCCTTGTCTACGGCTTTGGTGACTGCTTCAAAGAAGTCAAGTAGGTTTAGAAGACATGATTTGCCTTTTACAAACCTGAACTGGGTGGGATCCAGAGTTTGGAGATTACCAGTGTCTTTGTTTATAAGTTCCATGATGATACGCTCCATGGCCTTGCAGACCAGGCTCGTCAGGCTAATGGGGCGTTAGTTCCCAGGGTCCGTGGTGGCTCCCCCCTTGTGGAATGGGATAACTATTACTGTGCGCCATTCAGCAGGCACAAAGCCTGAGGTGAGGCTATGATTGAACATGGTACTTAGGTGGGGTGCCAGTTCATTCTGTAGTTCATGTAGAACGCAGCCTGGGATGTTGCCTGGTCCCATGGATGCTGTGTTCTTGGCTTTGGAGAGTGTGTTTTTTACCTTTGCAGCCATGATTACAGGAACTTTGCATTCTTCCGGTATAGAGATGGGCTCTTTAGGGGGTGAGAGGGGGGTAAAGTTAGCACTGAACCTATCTTCCATGATGTTGGCAATATTAGTTGGGTCTGTATATTTAGTGCCATTTCTGCTGTAACTCAGAGCAGATCTGAGTGTTGCCATTGAGATTCTTGACATAGCTATAGAATGCTTTGTGGTTGTCTTTAGAATCAGTGGCGATTTTGTTTTCATAACTAGCTTTGGAGGATTTTATCAGGGATCGCAGCTTCTTACTGAGGCTGACCAGGGAGCTCCTCCACTCGTGGGATTTTATTCTCTTTTGCAAGAGTTTCTTCCTTCTGTTGCACAGTTTGTTTATGGCAGGGGACCACCAGATTGGCTGCCTTTTTTTGGAGGATAGCATCTTGGTTCTGTTTGGGATAGCACGATCCCTGCACTCATGTAAGTGCTTATAAAGTGCAATTGTGTAGGATTCAGTAGTCGTAACTGTATTGTCCATCTGCATGGGTGTCATGAAGTTCACCACTTCTGTCTTAAGAAGCATGAAGTTGGCTTTGGAGAAATTTTTTACCATGGTTTCCTTAATGGGGGGTGGAGCCGGGATGTGGATATCTAGGGTAATTAGCTTATGGTCGGATCGGACCAATGAGGTGTTGACTTCAGGTGTGGAACACCAGTCACTCATATTGGTAATGACTAGATCTAGGATATTGTTACCCCTGGTGGGGGTGTGAATAAGTTGATCCAGGGCATTGGAGTTTATGAATTCCAGAAAGCGTTGAGCGAAGGAGTTGGTACATGAGTAGTTTTCCCAGTTAATGGTGGGGTAGTTGAAATCGCCCATTATTAGGGTGTTTGGTTGAACCCTAATATTTTCCAGTACATCAAGAAAAGAGGAGTGGGAGTCCTGGGGCATGGTGGGTGATCTGTAGCAAGCTACAATTTGGATTGCAGCTTTGCCCAGAGTTAGTTGCACTTGGATAACCTCGGCTGCATTATGCTGAGCAACTAGCCTGGAGGTGTGGATATCCTTAATGAATATGGACACACCTCCGCCTTTGGTGTTCCGGTCCAAGTTACATGGCCGAAAAGTGTGGTATGAGTTATAGCCTGGTAGTGCAGGCGTGCTCTTTGGAGCCTTGAACCAGGTCTCAGTCACTGCACAGATATCGATGTTCTCTGTTGTAAGGAGTGCCTGGAGTGAGTGCATTTTGAGATTTAGACTTCTAACATTGAGTAGCATCACCCTCAGTTTTTGCTTGCCTGTTCCTGTTACGGTGGTGAATTTGTCATTTGAATCTTGCCTAAAAAAGGCACTATAGGGGCGGCAAGAATCTTAGCCAGTTTCCAGAATCCCAGGGGTGACAGGTGCAGGCCATCACTGGCAAAGCATTGTGGTCTGTCGACCATGTCATCTCAGGCAGACAGATACTGGATCCCTTTAGACTGGCACCAGAAGCTTTGACAATTGTTGAAGTCAATCATGTTGTCCTTGTACTGTGGCATCATTCTGGGTGATGGCAGAATGCTACTCAGGGCTAAGGTCATACCTGCCTGGACTACAAGATCAGAGAGCTCTTCCATGTCTCTTTTCATGTAGTCCAGGGAGGTACATCTCAGGTCATTCACACCAACATGGACAATGACTGAGTCATATTTGTACTTGTTGTGGAGTAACCTGAGTGCATGGGTTATGTGGAGGATCCTGGCACCCGACAGGCAGCTGACAGTAACCTTCTCCTTGTTTAGCCTGGTGAGTGGGACATTAGTGTGCCTGACTATAGAGTCGCCTATGACTAGTGTGTTGGGTACATTGTTTTGCCTTATTGGATGTGGTTGAGTGGCACACTGAGTCTGCAGGCCATGTGTCATTTGGGTTGTGTTGGGGGGTGGTGGTTGCTTGCATTTCTGCTTTGGAGATCTCTGTTGCTTGAGCAGATTATTATTGACAGCCTCCGCGAATGTTTTTTGTGTTTCTATGTGTGGATTTTGGTGGTGTAGATTTAGTGAGACTATGTGATGAGTGTGGTGTGGTGCAAGTGTTTACCTTCTCCTCTTGACTGTCAAGTTCAGTCTTGATTGGAGAGAGCTTTACCTCCAGTTTGGCTAGATAAGTGCATCTCTCACAGGTTGTGGTGTTGGGTAGTAGGAGGAGAGGGTTGTCTGTGTACATGAGGCAATTGCTACATTGCCCCAAGATGCCCAGATTCATCAGATAGACAGGAGAGAACACTGGGAGCTGACCCTTGGACATGCCTGAATAAAAAAAACTATTTTCCTCTAGATAAGTGAGGAAAGTGAATACAAGAGCTGTTTTTCTCTAAGCAAGTGAGGAAAGTAAGTACCAAAACTGTATTCCTCTAGGTAATGAGGAAGGTTGAGTGCTGTAGTAATTAGCAGGTTATTTAGTGCTTACAAGTTCTGAACAAGTGCTGATTACGAATAAGCAAATTCAAGTGCTAAAAGTAAGAATCTGTATCTGGACTAAACTAGTTACAGGAAAGGGGGGGCAACAAGTGCAAATGTGGGCTTTTAAATCATAAAGTTGAGAGAGATGGAAAAACTGCCCAAACGACCAATAACTACAATTTCTGGGCCAGAACCACTCCTTATGTGGTAGATAGGTTACCTAGTGCTTACCACTCCCACTGATAAGCTAGAAGGCTTCCCTCTAACACAGAAAGCTTGGGGGGCTCAGAAGCTTACATACAGTCTTGGATACAGCAAATCTGAATCTGGACTACACTAGTTACAAGAAAGGTATTTTATATATATATATATATATATATATATATATATATACATATATACAGAAAAGTAGCTAAAACAGCAGTCAAAACAATTCAAATGCAGTGCAAGCTAGCACACTTGAGTATGTAGCAATGTTAGACCAAACAGTTTAAAAAATGCAATTAAATTAAAAATGACTAAAAACAATGCAGAAGGAGTCTATTAGGTAGAATGAGGTAAAGAGATGGGACTGGGGGGAGTGTCCCAGATCAAATCTACAGTGGGGGCGGGCAACTGCAAAAACCTCCAAATTTAAACAACAACACCAACACCTTCAGCAGAGATCTGAAAAACTATACAGTGAAGTAAAAATAACAGTGCACAACTCTGAAGTCAGCCAGCAATGATATAAAATTAGTCAAACAATAATTACCAGTACACAACTCAGAAGTGCCAGAAAAATATACTCAGCTCTGTATATCTCCAGATAGTTTGAAGAGCACTCTTTCAGAACACAGGAAGGCTCCAGCAATGATATGCAGCTTCTTTGTTAGCCAACCAGTAATCCTTCCTAGCCTGGTCAGTCTTTTATATCTCCCACTTCTTCCTGCATTCCTTCTTTCCTTTTGATGACTTCCTGGACGTCTGCATTCCACCACCAGCTTTCCTTATGTACCTTATTCCCATACCTGACTTGGCCACATATTTTTTTGTAGTCCTAACACATGCTGTTGCCATTCTTGTTCAACTCTACATATTTCCTCCTCTTCTTGGGGTGCTAGAGCCCTGAGTAATTCCTTGAACTGTTGTACTTTCTCTCCTAGTCAACTTCCAGGTCTTCAGCCTGGTCTCTGCTGACCTTAGAACCTTCTCTGACCCCTGATTCTAGCTGATTGTGGCAACTAGTGGTTTATGCTGTGGGCTGACTGTTTCAATGGGGATGATTTTTGCAATCACGGATTCTTCCCCAGTGCCTTTTCCTTACTAGGAGTAAGTCTACCTAAGTGGCATGTTGGCTACTCTTGTATGTGATCTTCTGACTGTCTCTCTTTCTGAACCATGTGTTGGCTACTATCAAGCCATTTGTCAGACAGAAGTCTAGAATTACTTCTTCTTTATTTCTGTTGCCCCACCCATGTGGACCCAGGCAGTCCTCATATCCTGTTCTGTCTGTCCTGATATATTTTTATTTTTTTTTTTTATTTTACATTTGTTAACCGGGGGTGTCTGACTGAGCCGAAAAGGCCCTTTTTCAGCAGAGGCCCGGGGAGAAAAGCTCCACAAAGAAAAATTACAGACACATTTAGTTATTTAGACATGATCAGTATACACACAAATTACAAGAGACATGTTTTTACAGTGGTATGCGGCACAAACAGTTACAGTGGAGAGAACAATCAAAAAAATATTAATTTTAAAAATAAAGGTAAGTAATAGATTTGTGGTGTACGGCTGAACTTTGGAACGTAGGTAGAATACATACATAGTACACAGGTACAGTACATACATTGTAGATTAGCCAGTGTTTGTGAGTAATAGTTTTTCAATCTTATCAATTGCTCTAGATTTAGTATGTATATGTTATCAGCTTTCACTAGCCTGGGGAATAATCATGGCACTGCCAACTTTGCTTGAGATGTTGCCTGATGAGGTCTTTAAAGGAGGCTTTGGATGATGTGTTTTGAATGCTAGTAGGGACAGAGTTCCATTTTTTAGCCACCGAACTACTATATAGTGCATCTCCAAAGCTATTGTAGCTGTTGGTGACTTCTAGTAATAGTTTGCTTGATGATCTAAGAGGCCTTTTGGCTGAGTGATGTTGTACTAGGTTTTTGAGGGCAGGACACTTATTGGGGAGGTAATAGATAGAATGACAGAGGCAGAGCTGATTGTAGGTTAGGAGGTTGGGCAGTTCAAGCCAGTGGAGCTGTCTCAAAGCAGTACAGTGATGAGTTCTATACGAGCAATTTGCAGCAAAGCAGGCAATTCTGTTATAGCAAACTTCCATTTTGCTTAGTTCAGTTTTGTTGAGATTAGTCAGAATGGGAGATGCATAGAGTAGGGTGGATAGAAGTTGGGAGCGAGCAATGGCTGATCTTGTGTTGTTGGTAAGAAATCGTTTGATATAGTAGAGTGACCCCAGTTTGGCATGTACTTTTTTAATAGTTAAGTTCAGATGACTATCAAATTTTAGGTGGGAGTCTATGCTTATTCCCAATAGCTTAGCCTGTGCCACTGTAGCAATTGGAGTAGCGTTTGTGGAGTAGATAGTGAACTGACTGTTAGTGTTTTTGTTAGAACTGGTTATAATCATAAGCTGAGTTTTCTTTGGATTGAGGATAAGTTGGGCTTTGGTAAGGTAGTTTTCAACGTCAGAGAATGCTAGATGAGTTGTTTGCAGGAGGGTGGGAATGTTTTGTGCAGCACAGATTATGGTAGTGTCATCTGCATACTGAATTATAGATGCATGCTGTGTGGAGGTGTGGAGGTCATTTGTGAAGACTGTGAATAGTAGTGGTCCTAAGATAGAACCCTGTGGGACTCCTATAGTTATGGACAGCTGAGGAGAGAGAGAATTTTCCCATTTCACAGCTTGGTACCTGTCAGTTAAGTAGCTTTGGAACCAGGTAAGAGTGGAATTAGATAGATGATATTGGTTTAGTTTGTTTAGCAGGATTTGGTGTGAGACTGTGTCAAATGCTTTGGACATATCCAAAAAGAGTTGACACTTGCAGGCCTTCATTTATGAGACGGTTTACTGTGTCTGTGAAGCAGAGGAGAGCTGTAGTGGTACTATGGGCAGGTCTGAAACCATGCTGAGTAGGTGACAGGATGTTGCAGTCTAGGAGATAGTTTAGCATCTGGGTATGGATGCATTTTCTAGGATTTTGGCCAGGGGAGAGTAAAGCAATGGGTCTGTAATTATTAAGTTCAGTGGAGGTCCCATGTATGGGTGTAACATAGGATATTTTCCAGAGTTTGGGCACATAGTTTTCAACAACTGATCTGTTTATGAGAGTGGAGACTGGGATAGCAATAGCATCTGCTGTGAGCTTCAAGAAATAGCTGGGGAGTAGGTTGGCTGCTGTTGATGAGGTTTTAGTTTGGAGAGCATGCTCTTGATTGAAGTGGTGGAAACTGTTTTGAGGGTAAAGCTTGTATTAGTGTTATTTGTGTTGGGGGGGATAGTGAGGAAGGAACTGTCCTGTGATACTAAGGATAGAATTGAGTTCACAAAGTGGGAGTTGAATTGTGTTTCGATGGGAACTTTAGTGTCGGGGTGGTTGGTTTGGGGGTAGCCTTTTGGGTGGATTTTAGTAGCTGGTTTACATTTTTCCAAAATTTTTGCGGGTTGTGTTGGTATTTAGTTTGTAATGTTGTGTAGTAGGATTTTTTGATCAGCCTAATGCATTTTTTGCACGGTTTCACAGTTCTTGGTACTTAGGCATTGTGTTTCTTTGTTTTTTTGATAGTAACGCCAGGCAGTGTCTCTGGACTTGAGGATTTGTTTGGTTTCTTTACTGAGCCAGGGGTTTGTAGAGGTTCTAACCTTGATTTTGCGCAATGGAGCAACAGTGTCTAGGTGTTGTAGAAATGTTTTGTTGAAATATGCTACAGCCTGGTCAAGTGGGAGGGTTTTTAGGGGGGTCCAGTCACAGTTACACAGTAAAGTGTTGAGGACCTCAGGAGAGAACTTTTTTGTGTTCCTAGTGGATATATAGTTAGTGGTTTTGCATATGCTTGTTCTACTACGTATAAAGTATATTATGTTGTGGTCACTTAAGGTGTCTGGGAGACTGCCTGTGTGAGGGTACAATGTGGGGTTGCTAGTTAGGACCTAGTCAAGGATGGATTCCCTTTTAGATTTTTTATCACACCTAGTTGGAATTTGGACTAGCTGCTGGTAGCCATGGAGATTTATTAGATTACTTGGTGGTTCTGATATACAGGTGAACCAATCTAGATTGAAGTCCCCCAGAATAAGGGTTTCTTGTGAGTATGTGGAAGAACACCAGGATAAGAAGTCTTCAAGGCTAGCAGGTGTATTATCAGGTGGAATATAGATCACAATTGTGGTGATGACCTTTTTAGGGTGTAGTTGAAGTTGTGAGATAAGTATGTCCCAATTATTGGGGGAGGGGGAGGAGTTTGGTAATTGATGGACAGTTAAGTTGGACTTGCAGAGTAAGGCAGTTCCACCCCCTTTACGAAGTGGTCTGTCTTGTCTAATGATATTGTAGCCGGTAGGGAGAACGTCTGAGTTAGCTATGTTTTTATTTAGCCAGGTTTCTGTTAAAGCAACTATGTCTGGGGAGTAGTGTGCTATTGTGGCCTGGAGTTCAGCTATTTTATTTTTGATACTTCTAATATTAATATTTAGTATTAAAAGATGGTTGGTTTTGCTGCTGTTGTTGACTTGCCCAGGGATGAAGAAAGTGGGGGTGTTATGTTCTGACATTTGTGTTGGAGCAGTTTGTGCTGGACAGGATGGATTTGGGCCTGGGTTGGGGTGGATATCCCCACTTATGGTGAGCCTGGAGTTAAAATGGTTAGAGTTTGATGAGGAGTGTGAGAAAGTATTGTGTTTTTTTTGGAGTAGGAATGAGAGCATATGTGTTTAGTTCTGAATTGGTCCATTATGTAGTTCTTGAATAAGTGTGGGCAGATATTATTATAATGTGTGGTGTCTGTGTATGGGAGTGCATAATGCAGTGTTGTGCTACTAAGTTTAGGGATATTGCTAGAGTGATAACTTGTGGTGTTGTAAAGAATTATGAGAAGACAGACTAGATTTAGTTGTGTGATAGTCATGGTTATAAAGTTTATGTTGTTTCTAGGTGGGGGGTCCGAATAGGAATTATAGGGTTGCACTATATGTGGTTTGGGAAGTAGTGTGGGTGATGCAAAAAATGCCTAGTGGGAATGAGAGTGATTGGGAGTATTTTGTGTGGAGCAAGTTGGTGTGGTTTAATGTAATATGACTTGAGGAGCTGTGATTGGTGGAGGTGATGTGAGGGTGAGCTGTGGGTGTGGCTATGATTACTATAAATGTAGAGGTAGTGGGGGTGGGAGGCAATATGGGGCAGGGCAGAGATATGTGCATTCAAGTCACCCATTATCAACACCAATTCATGTTGTCCTGCTTAATCTAGTAAGTCCTGGAACTGCTGTCTGAATGCACTCTTTTCCCCACTATCACAACCCTGCTGTGGGGCATAGGCTGAGATTATGAATACTGCCCTATCATTACACTGGAGTCTGATAGCCATGAGTCTGTTATTAATTCTGATTATATCCCCTCACTGCCTTCTGAAGCCTCTCTCACCACAATTCCTACACCATTTCTATCCTGTTCCCCACCTGAGTAGTAGAGTCTGGATCCCAAGCCAAGTGACTTTGCTGCAATGCCTTTCCATCTCATCTCTTGGATACATAGTATGTCCAGCCTCCTCTGTATCATCATGTCATCCACTTCCAAGCTGCATCCTGTAACTGAACCTAGATTAAGCATACCAATTCTCAGTTCATGTTTGGCAGGTTGGTTGGTTTTATATCCAGCTTTCACTCAACAGAGCTATCCCAGGTAACCCAAGCTGAGCAACTAGACACCAACCAGCCAGTAGCTTACTGACCCAGGGCAGGTACACACTGGCCAATAGGGGTGCATATACCCCTACCACCATTAGCAAGGGGTCCCTAGTGTGGGTCAGAGTAGAACGGGTCCTCAACCCACTTATCACCGGTAACTACCCATGCCCACTTTGGCGGCATTAGTCAACATGACTAAATCACCTAGAGCCATATTTTACACTGTTGAGTGGCTAGCTCTGCCATGGCATGTGGTCTGTGATCCATGTTCTTTTATCTTGAGGATACTGCGCACCACAGTAGATGCCCAAAGTGGTTGGTCTGTACAACTGTTCCCCCTATAGGGCACCATGTCGAGTCTGTGCTGCTGCCCCACAGCTCCATTCATTGGTGAGTTTGAGATGGAAACACTCAGCATTTTTTTCAGACATGGGAGAAACCCCATGGAGACACAAGGAAAGTGTGCAAACTCCTAACAGGCATTGGTCGGAGGTCAGGATCAAACCTTGTGCATGGGAGGTGAAGACCTTAACCATTATGCCATCTGATCTCTTTGTTGGTGACATCATACTGCAAAATACTGGCAGCTTATTGAACCCTTCTTTGAAATTAAGTGCCAAATACACTCTGGCTAGGCTTATAAATGCCCTAGGGCAGATAGCCTAGTATCTACCTATGAACCTATGAACCTATGACAATGAAGTTGCAAGGAACATTGCAATTCATCTAGGACTTTGCAAGTCATCGCAAGAGCGCAAGCAACTTAAGGATGAATTTGATATATAATATACCAAGTTATTAACTTCAAGCTGCCACAGCAACAGCATAGTCGGGAGACTGAAACAGATACATGTTTCCTCAAGTACTGGTCAACAGTCCTACAAAGCCCTGAAGCAGAACAAATACCTCTTTTTAAGCAGCTCATATTAAAGCTAATTTGTTTGCACATTCGAACAGTGAACCTAAATGAGCATTCAGCATGATGAGAAAAGTTAAAACAGAGCTGAGGCAGTCATTAAATGTCAAAACACTTAACTCATTGCTAGCAATCAAAATGAATGAGGACAGTGACTGTTTTTCTGTGGAAGTCCAACCACCCATTCTACAAGCAGCAAAAACAGCAACTGTAGCTTACGATAGAGAACGTGCCCTCCAGGCAGCACTACCAGATCCAGAGCCAGAGGCCATCATGACTGCAGAAGGTGAAGAGCAAGAGGAAGGAATCCATGATCTGTGACTACTTAAAAATAATTGGTTATTTTATTTGGTTGCCATTTTTGTTTCATTTTAACTCTGTGACTGAGTTTACTTTGCATTAGTTCAGTAGTTAGTTAATAGGCAAAATTTTGATTTGTATTTATTTTAGTTTTATTTTATACCAATTTAGAAGTCAGACCTTATTTAATTTGTATTTATTTGAATTTTATACCAGTGTAGTAGTTGTTAGAATGTATTTGATTGTAATGTTTACGCAAATTATATTTATTTTAATTTTATATGTGTGGTAGACTAGTAGTAGTTAATTTTATTTTTATATAAGAGAATTATATTTTAGTTTTTACAATTTCAAAGTTTTATACAAGTTCAGCTGTTAATATAAATAAAACAGTTTTGTTCTGGTTAAATTTTGTGTTACGTGTAGAAGGCTGAAGTCCAGTTAATTTTATTTTTATAAAAGAAAATTGTATTTTAGTTTTGCACAAGCTCAAAGTTTGATACAAGTTCAGTTATTAATATAAATAAAACACTATTGTTCTTCTGTTTATTTTGTGTTTCATGATCATGTTTTGTCTGTTCTTCAGTTTGCGTTTAAAAGATGATATTCCACAATTTCACTGGAGCAAGTGGAGTTACATAATTATTTATGCCAATTTTATGTTAATCAGCATGCAGATTTTTGGTCAGTTGTACCTATTTTTCATGGGTCTTTGTCCTGATTTTTGATGTTTCCAGGTTGAGAGGTATGCATTAGGGATTAGAGAGAACATTTTACACCAGCATGTGGGACACTGGTATTAGCATATTCTCCTCAACAGATACTGCTGATGTCATCAGCTATATCAGATTTGTGCATATGCAGTATGGCATCTATCCACATACATCATGGCATGGTTTGTAAGCACTGTGTTTTCTTGATGAGATCAGGGCTGTCTGCTAGGCCCTTTCCTGTCCATTATTTAAGTGATAGGCATCACAGATGACACACATATCCTGTGTCCAAACAACTGCATGAAGGTCTAAAAATTGTGGGCAATCATTGACTCTAACTGATATTAGTATAATACAGACAGTATCCACATATACCATAGATTGCTACTACAGCCATGGCTTCACTGCAGTGATAAGAAAACATGGGGGGATTTGTTAAGTCAGGAAAACAAACACACAATCCAAGTATAATGTGGACATCGCACCCTACAATCAGACCAGTAGGTATGTAACTTGTCCTGGGGTAGATGGTAAGTGGAATGTCCACCAAAATCTGGCATTTACATGATTGTCTGATGGTGCGGAACACCAATGAAGTTGTTACAACAGATGCATGTGTGCTGCCTGTTTTGCTGATGCACACACTACCTATACAAGTGCTTGACATTAATGACATGCACACTAGCAACTAGGCTGTATTGCTTATAATATTGCATACAGGTATAGCAGTGTCCTATAAACCAAAAGTAGGCACCGGAAACCAGCAGATCCAACACACAAGTGCTTTAATACTGAAACACAATGAAACAAACACACAAGCACAAGAAGCATAAATGCTGATTAAAACACTTCCTCTTACATTCTCGTCTCTGTAAGGGGAAGTGTTTTAATCAGCGTTTAAGGGGAAGTGTTTTAATCAGCGTTTAAGGGGAAGTGTTTTAATCAGTGTTTATGCTTCTTGTGCTTGTGTGGTCGTTTCATTGTGTTTCAGTATTAAAGCTCTTGTGTCTTGGATCTGCTGGTCTCCGGTGCCTACTTTTGGTTTATTTGTCACTTTCTGGGCACTTTTAACCACACTTCTACAGTTTATAGCAGTGCCCTCCTAACATTTCCAGCAGCTGTTACAGTGCCAGAACAGTATGCACGGTTATCCACATAGAGTGTGGATGTAACATAATATGTATCATAGTAGTTGTTCAGGTGTGTTTGTGCAGAATCATCTGTTATCCCTCTAAAGCACATGTTACGTCACAGGTATGGGATTACTGGTGGTATTATACTGATATTATCCATGGTTGTGGTTGGTTGTTTTAATATTTTCCATGAGGCTTTACCTGTGCCCCACTTGCTGGAGACTTCTGCTGAAATTACACTCATATTCAGGCAAATCAGTTTGCACAGCTTCACAATGTACACCCTACCCCAACTGTATGTCAGATCCCTGATAGATGTCCTCTGCATTATTCATGTAAGGATGCTTATCTCACACAGGCATCCTCCCCATTGTTATGTCACCTTGTGTGACAGTCACATAAAACACATTTTCACTGTGCAGTCCCTACTGTACCATATATATATATATATATATATATATATATATATATATATACATATATAATTGGTGCTGCTGCAAGAACCATCTTCCATTGACATGCCATCATTTGCTGTACATTAGGTTATTTCACCTGTCCTCTTTCCCTGTGTTCATTCCTACAATTCATTTGTGTGTCCCTATTCAATACACACACTTCTCCTGAGTGTTTTGCGTACCATTATAGATCATTTACACAGTTTCAGTACAGAATGCCAGGAATGGGATATCATAATACTCTGCCCTGTAGATACACTGTCATGTACAGTGTTTGGACCATATATTTCGGATTCATGACCTAGCACTCTTGTGTGGAGTCATTTACTGCACTGTTATAACTTGATATTACTTGTGAACCTCTGCTATCTCTGAAAAAACAAAAACAAAAAAAAAAAAATATCTTGCTTTTTTCCCACTTTTCTGAGATTTAAAAAAGTTCAGTTACAGGCTTGCTGTTCTTGAACTGTTTGTTAAGTTTCTGTGAGGCCATTTTTGCTTGGGCTAAAGGAAAGTCTCTCTGTTGATCAGTGGCAGTGAAAAACATTGAGCAGCTTCCCTGCCCCCCGTGGGAGTGGTTACTGACTTGAAACTGTAGTTTTATTGGCCGTATTGGGTCAATTCCTGGCTCTTTCCAGCCCCTGCTATCAAGCACGCTTTAGCGTGCTTTAGCACGATTTAGCGAGGAGTTGCCACTAGAGCAGCATCGGGCAGCACCGGTTTAACAAGGTTAAACTTTTTCTGGCTCCATAAAGTCTGTTCTTCATTTTTTCCCTTAGAACTGCTCTACTAGTAATCTAAACAGTATATCCCTTAACTAAAAAGTGCAGCACTTGTTCCTAAAAAGCTTTTTTTTTTTTCTTTCTTCTCCAAAAAAAAAAAAAAAAAAAAGCTCAGCACTTGTCTTAAAAGCATCTTCTTTTCAGGCTTAGCACTTTTGTATTATACAAAGTCCCTCACTAGCGAACCCCCCCCCCCAGGAGTACCCACTTCCTTACTAAGTCCTCTCTTATTCAGTTACACCCCTAACTTCTTAATTTCTCTAGCATGTCAAAGGGCCAGATGCTGGCGTCCTCTCCTGTCCAGTTGGTGAATCTGGGAATATTGAGGCAATGTTACAATTGCCTCATGTACACAGACAACCCTCTCCTCCTCCCACATAACACAAATACTTGCGAGAGATGCAGCTATTTAGCCAAACTGGAGGTTGAGCTCTTTCAACTCAGGACTGGCAAGACCAGACAGGAGGAGAAGGCAACTACACACATCACAAAACCAGTCTCACATAAAGCTATCACAACAATGAATCAAACACATAAACACACAAAGACATACTCGGAGGCTCTGAGCAAAAATTTACCTAAACAGCAGAGGCCTCCAAAGCAGACACCCAAGCAACCACCACCTCATAACACACCACAGGCAACACATAAACCACAAAATCAGTGTGCAAAGCAGTCACAGCCCTTAAGGCCAAATACAACACCAAACATACTTGTCATAGGTGACTCCATAGTCAGACACACTGACGTCCCACTCACCAGGCTGAACAAGGAGAGGGTCACAGTAAGCTGCCTATCGGGCGCTAGAATCCGCCACATAACACAAGCACTCGGGTCACTCCACAGCAAGTACAAATATGACACAGTCATTGTCCATGGTGGTGTGAACGACCTGAGATGTACCTCCCTGGACTACATGAAAAGAGACATAGAGGAGCTCTCTGATTATGTAGCCCAGGCAGGTATGACCCTGACCCTGAGCAGCATCCTTCCTTCACCAAGAATGATGCCACAACATAGAGACAAGATGATCAGCTTTAAAAATTGGCTTAATTTCTGGTGTCATTCAAAGGGGATCCAGTGTCTGTCTGCCTGGGATGACATGCTTGACAAGCCACGCTGCTTCACAAGGGACGGCTTGCACCTGTCACCCCTGGGATTCTGGATATTGGCTAAGGCTCTTGCCACCCCCATAGTGCCTTTTTTAGGCAAGGCTCAAATTCTAAACCTACCACCCTAGAAAACAAAAATGGGAAGAAACTAAGGGTAATGCTGCTTAATGCCAGAAGTCTAAATCTCAAAATGCACGCAATCGAGGCCCTTCTCAGTATGGAGAACATCGATGTCTGTGCTGTGACTGAAACCTGGTTCAAGGCTCCTGAGAGCACCCCGGCACTATCAGGTTTTACCTCATATCATGCGTTCCGGCCCCAAAACCCGGACCACACCACAAAAGGAGGGGGTGTATCCATATTCATCAAGGATACCCACACCTCCAGGTTGGTGGCAACGCACGAAGCATCGGAAACCATCCAGGCGCAATTAACCACAGGCAAAACTGCTCTACAATTTGTAGCATGCTACAGGCCACCCTCTCAAACTCAGGAACCCCACACAGCCTTCCTGAAGACACTGGAGGGTATAAATGTATCACCAAACACCATTATATTGGGTGACTTCAACTACCCGAATATAGACTGGGAACATTACTCAAGCCCAGACTTTCTAGCCCAAAGGTTCCTGGAGTTCATAAATTCAAATGCCATGGAACAACTAGTCACCGTTCCCACAAGAGGAGAAAATATACTAGATCTCATCATCACAAACATGGGGACAAAATGCTCCTCACCGGAAGTATATCCCTCATTGGTGAGATCAGATCATAAACTAATCTCACTGGATATCCACATCCCGCCCCCACCCCAAACAAAAAAGACCACAGTGAAGAACTTCTCTAAAGCAAACTTCACACTACTCAAGACTGGTGTGGTATCCTTCAAGGCCCCTGAGCCAGTGGAAACCACAACCCAAGCTGCGGAAGCACTTACAAATGCCTTCTACGAACACCTCCAGGACTGCATGGATCAGGCAATCCCTAATAAAACCAAGACTCTTTCCACCAAGGGCAAACGTCCAGTCTGGTGGACCCCAGCCATAAACAAACTTTACAATAAGAGGAGAAAGCTGTTACATGATAGAGCAAAATTCATAAAAGAGAAGACACCTTTGATCATTATTAGTAAAAAAATACGAGCACTCATAAAATCATCCAAGGCCAACTTTGAGAGAAAAATTGCCATAGATTCAAAAGACAATCATAAGGCCTTCTTCAGCTATGTTAGAAACCTGGGTGGAAACTCTCAGATATGCTCAGAATTAGTCCAAAATTATACAAAAATCACTGAACCCACAGACATTGCCAACATACTGGCAGACAGGTTCAGTGCAAACTTCACCCCCTCTCCCCCCCAAAAGGAGAGATAACTATCCCAGCGGAGTGCAGCCTCCCAGACATCTCCAATGCACAGGTGAAAGCTGCTCTCTCTAAAGCTAAAAACACAGCATCAATGGGACCGGATGGTGTCCCCGGCTGTGTGCTACACGAACTCAATGAGGAACTAAACCCGCACATAAGGCAGTGGTTTAATCTTAGCCTTACCACAGGATACGTGCCCAAGGAGTGGCGTACGGCAACTGTGGTCCCACTCCACAAAGGCGGTGCCTCTACAGACCCTGGTAATTACCGCCCCATAAGCTTAACAAGCCTGGTCTGCAAAGCTATGGAGAGGATCATAATGGAACTCATAAACAAAGACATAGGGGACTTGCAGACATTGGACCCGACCCAGTTTGGCTTTGTCAAGGGCAGATCATGCCTTTTGAACTTGGTCGACTTCTTTGAAACAGTCACCAAGGCCATTGATGAGGGAAAGGCAGTCCATACAGCCTACCTTGACCTTGCAAAAGCTTTCGACACAATACCCCACTTGGGTATTATAGAGAAACTTACCAGCTTAAATGTAAACCCATATGTCACAAGATGGGTTGCAAACTGGCTAAAGGACAGAACCCACAGGGTTAGAGTAGCTGGCGCCATGTCAGACTCCAAGCCGGTTACAAGTGGTGCCCCACAGGGCTCAGTCCTTGGCCCCCTGTTGTTCGGCATCTTCTTCTCAGAAGTACAGGCAAACATAGGAGGACTATGGCTGACAAAGTTTGCAGATGACTGCAAACTGGGAGCCATAGTGGAAAGTACATCGGACACAGATATCCTTCAGAGGGGTCTCACGGAAACTGATAGCTGGTGCCAGAGCCATGGCCTAAAGTTAAATGCCAAAAAATGTATAGTCATACCCTTCAGGAAAAACAAGGTAACCCCAAGCTACCATATAGGTGGCAATCCACTAAGCACAGAAGAGGTTATCAGGCACCTGGGGACCCAGGTTGACAGTGGCCTTTCTTTTGACACTCACATTGCTAAAGTGGTTAGAAAAACCTTCTACGTTGCCCACCTGATCATGAAGGGATTCACATCCAGATCAAGTGAGGTCATTGTTCCCCTGTACTCTTCACTTATCAGACCAATGATCGAGTACAATGCCCCATTCGGGATGTATCTCACCCGACACCTGCAGCAATTGGAGAGACCCCAAAAGTTCCTCACCAAAAGGATAAAGGGACTCCAAAATCTGTCATATGCTGCCAGACTGAAGAAACTCCAGCTCTATTCAGTCGCATACCGTCTGCTCAGAGGTGACCTGTGCCTGACATACAAGGCCATGTCCAACCCGGAATTAATGGACATGCTCCACCTCAAAAAATCCAAATCTACCAGATCCACTAGAGCAAGCGACTTAAACCTTAGCACGGATATAAATAGGACATGCTGGAGGGATAGATTTGTCACCCAGAGACTCCCTATGTTGTGGAATAAAATCCCGGTCCATGTGAGGCAGAGCACCTTGCTGGCTCTGTTCAAGAGAAATCTTGACCGGTGGATGGGAGATCGTAGGTTTACCCCAGGAATCATCTCTGTGTCACTGCTGGACAGAGGCACAACAAACTAATGGGCACAGTATTTTTTAACATAAGGGGTGGCGTAAGCCACAAAACTCTGGGCTAGGCTTATAAATGCCTTAGGGCAGATAGCCTAGTATAAACCTATGAACCTATGAACCTATACCTTTCAGCTATCCAGATATTCACAGACTGTTCAGCTGTGTTCCTTATTAAATATGTGGCTTTCTGCCATATCACTGGGATGATCTCAGGACTGATGTGACTCATTATTACATACATTTGAGTTCATAACTCTCAACTGTCCAGATTTTTGCAGAATGTCCAGATTTTTGTCTCATATTTTTTATCTCTCCTCATAAAATGTTGATTTTCTGGCAAATCACTGGCATGTCATTGCAGATTAAAGTCAGAAAATAATGACAGACATTTGAGTTTTAAACTTCATGCTCTTCAGAAAATTGCTAATGTAAACTCTATTAAACCTATTATTCTATCAACTTTCTAAGTTTGTTTTGGGCCTTTTTCCCACCATTAGTTATGGCTTTATCCATATTTCTTGCTCTAAGAGGTTGAGAGTTATGTCTGAGTTTCATACTTCAAATCCTTCACAATGTGTACTTCTGCCATAGGATCATAGGATCATAGGAGGTTACTAAGCTAATGGCCCTGGGGCCATTACAAGCCTAGCCAAGAGTTTATCTCCAAAAAAGAAACCTCAGTCAGCACCTGTCACCCCTGTCAATGAGGGACACAGGTGGAACCCCTGGGACAAATTTGTGGTTTCCCATCCACTCGTCAAGGTTGCAGTTGAAGAGGGTCAGTGAGGTACTCTGTGTGACATGTTTGGGAAGTCTATTCCAGAGAAAGGGCAGCCTCTGGGAGACAAACCTGTCTTTCCACCAGGTTTTGTTAATGTTGCATATTAGATTTAGGCCTTTCAGTTGGGTAATGTGCGAGGAGTTAGACTTATGGACCAGGAGCATCTGTAGTAGGGCAGGATCTGAGATTGCCTTGTAGGTGAGACACAGATCACCTCTGAGCAATCTGTATGATACCAAGTAGAGTGATAGTGATTTGAGCCTGTCCACATAGGACAGGTGTTGGAGGCCATGGATTCTCTTTGTAAGGTATTTCTGTGACCTTTCCAGCTGGTGCAGGTATTTGGAGAGGTACATTCCAAATGGGGCTTTGTACTCAATTATTGACCTAATGAAGGAGGAGTACAGAGAGGTAATAACCTCCTTTTTTCTGGATGCAATCCCTTTGTTATGAGATGAAGCAAGTAAAAGGCTTTTCTGACCACTGCTGTTACATGATGGTCAAATTTGAGATTGTTGTCAACCTGCGTACCCAGGTGTCTCACTACAGGCTGTCACCACAGGTTGTGTGCTTAGGGGTTGCCATTGATTAGGTAATCAGCAGGAGCTGTGTATTTGCTGAATGGTATGATAATACATTTTTTACATTTTTTTGCATTTAACTTAAAGCCATGACTTTGGTACCGGTCATTTGTTGCTGTGAGACCCTCTTGTAGTATGTTAACATCATTTGGGGAGTCAATGACAGCACCCAACTTACAGTCATCCACAAACTTGGTCAGCCATAGGCCTTTTGTCTTTGCTGGACCTCTGAGAAGTAGATGCCAAACAGTAGGGATCCCAGGACAGATCCCTGGGGAACACCACTAGTAACAGGTCTGCTGTTGGAGGTGGAGGCACCTATTTTGACCTTGTGGGTCTATTTGTAAGCCAGTTGGCCACCCATCTGATGAGATAGGGATTAACACCAAGTTGTGTTAGCTTTTTGATGATGCCCGAGTGGGGGATTGTGCCAAAGACCTTGGCCAGGTCAAAGTAAGCTGTATGTACTGACTTTCCCTCATCCAGGGCTTTGGTGACAGTCTCAAAAAAGTCAACAAGGTTCATGACAAATCCGAAATGGGTGGGGTCAAGTGCTTGGAGATTGCCTATGTCCTTGTTTTTGAGGTCCATAATAATATGTTCCATGGCTTTACAGATCAGACTTGTCAAGCTAATGGGGCGATAGTTTCCAGGGTCAGTAGTGGCACCACCTTGTGCAAGGGGATTTCAATGGCAGTTCTCCACTCTGCTAGAATGAAGCCTGTACTTAGGCTGTGATTGAATAGCGTGCTCAATGCCAAAGCTAGTTCTTGCTGGAGATGGTGCAGAATACAACCTGGGATGCTATCAGATCCCATGGAAGCTGTGTTCTTTGTCTTGGATAGCGCCTTTAAAACTTGATCTACAGAGATGTGAAGTGCAGGACAAGTATCGAGTTATTGTGTGGGCCTTTGCGGGGACAGTGGGGTGAAGTTTGCGTTGAGCCTATCTGCTACCAGGTTGGCTAAGCCAACAGGATTAGTGTAAGTGGCACCATTAAAAGCTAATTTGTAACAAACCTGGGCTTTACCATGGAGGCTCCTGACATAACTGAAGAAGGCTTTGTGGTTACCCTTTGTTTCAGAGGCTAGTTTCAATTCATAATTGGCTTTGGAGATTTTCATTAATGATCTAATTTGCTTGTTGAAGCTAACGAGGGAGTTTTTCCAATAATGAATTTGTGCCTTTTACCCTTGGACAACAGTTTCTTCCTTTTGTTGTAAAGCCTGTTGATAGAGGATGTCCACCAGATAGGTTTGAGTTTCCTTGAGGAGCAAGTTTTAATTCTGTTGGATATGACTGAGTCCATGCAGTTGTACAGGTGATTTTATACTACACTGGTGTACTGTTCAGCATAATTGTCTGCATCCTCTGAGGGAGGCGGTGGTGTGAAGCTACTGATACCCTCCTTTAGGAGGTTGTAGTCAGCTTTTAAGAAGGATTTTAGCCTGGTTACGACTGGGAGGGTTGGACAAGATAGAAGTTTTGAATGAGACAGACTGATGGTCTGATCTCAGCAAGGAAGAACTCACTATGGGGGTGGTGCAGCAGTCACCCATGTTGGTGAGAACCAAGTCCAGAATGTTATCTCCCCTTGTGGGTGATGAGACGAGCTTGATGACGTCAAGGAATCATTGGGTGAGTGCATTAGTACATGAATAGTTCACCCAGTCTATGGGGGAGTAGTTGAAGTCACCAAGGATCAGGGTTTTAGGGGATACCTTGATGGAATCACTAGGTCCAGGTAGGAGGAGTGGGTATCCTGAGTCATGGAGGGGGGTATATAGCTAGCTATAACTTGGATGGGTGTCTTGGCAATCGACAGTTTCACCTGGACTAGTTCTAGTGTGTCATGCTGGCAAACTAGTCCGGAGGTGTGTTTGTCTTTAATGAAGATAGACACTCTACCACCCTTAGTCTTCCTGACCTCATTTTGGGATTGGAATGTGTGGAATGAGATATAACCTGGTAAGGCAGGGGTGCTCTCTGCAGCCTTTAACCAAGTTTCCATGACTGTACAGATGTCAACATCTTCCAGTGCTAAGAGAGCCTCCAGTGAGGGCATTTTCAGGTTAAGACTCCTAGCGTTAAGCAGCATGACCTTCAATTTGCTTTTTGACAGATCTTTTATGTTGGAAGATTTGTCTTTGGGACATTGCCTAAAAAAGCCACAATGGAGGAGGCAAGAGCCTTGGCCAGAATCCAGAATCCCAGCAGTGACAAGTGGAGGCCATCTCTGGAAAAGCATCAATGCCTGTCACCCATGTCATCCCAAGCAAACAGATACCAGATCCCCTTGGAATGACACCAGAAACTAAGCCAATTGTTGAAGTCAATTATTTTTTGTTGGTATTGTGGTATCATTCTTGGTGAAGGTAGGATACTGCTTAGGGTTAGGGTCATACCTGCCTGGGATACATATTCTGTGAGCTCAATCATGTCTTTGTTCATAAAGTCGAGGGAGGTATGTCTCAAGTCATTCACACCAACATGGACAATGACAGAGTCATACTTGTACCTGTTGTGGTGACTTAAGTGCGTGCGTGATGTCATGGATTCTGGCACCTGACAGACAACTGACTCCTTGTCAAGCCTGGTGAGGGGGACATTGGTGTGTCTCTCAATTGAGTCACCATTGACTAGTATGTTTGATTTATTGTTATGCCTTATGGGCTGTGTTGGTTTATTGTTATGCCTTATGGGCTGTGTTTGTGAGACACTGGTGTGTTGTTTGCTGTCTTTGATGTGTTTGGTGTTATGTGTGGAATGTCTGTGAGTGTGTTTTGGAAGTCTCTGCTGTTTAGGTAAGTTTTTATTGAGGAACTTTGCATAGATGTATGTATGTTGTGCTTGGCTATGTGATGTGGGTGGTGTGGTGTTTGTGTTGGCAATCTCCTCTTTGTCAGGCATTTGTATAAGGCATCTGTCAAAATATGTCCCTTTTTCTGGGTCATTATCCCCGCATTATGTTGGCCTATGTGCCGATGTGTTGAACTAAGAAACTGAGAGCTATCTGTGAAGCCCTGGTGATCATTGTGGCATTCCATGCAAAACTGCGGACTGTAAGTGCTCTGCTTTCAACAGGATTGCTCTCCATATTTGCTTACACAGTTTCCTGGCTGGCAACACTTTTGCCAGCCATGAAACCTTTCTTAGACACGGCACACAGCATGAATATGCATTGAGCAGTGGCACGCGTTGCTGCTCGTCTTGCAGCATTGCACACACATGTAAACTCCATGTAGACTTTGCACACAGCCTACACAGAGTTTATTGAATCGTGGGGTTAATAAGAAGTCAGCGAGGCAATGTTTGGTGTTGAAAAGCATACAGCATGGCACACTGTAAGGGTCCATGGAATTAGTGTTTTTAGCCTTGAAGAGAGCACTTTGGACTTGCTTGGAGGTGATTTTGGAGGTGGAATAGGCATGCTAACATCCTGTGAGAAATTTAGCATCATTGGTTATTATTTCTTAGATTGCTGATATAGCTGAAGAAAGCTTTGTGATTATCCTTAGCAAGGGTGGCAATAAGTAACTCACACTTGCTCTTGGAGGATTTGGTTTTGTATGCAAGTTCTTTATCATTTTGAGCTCTTCCTTACCTGATGGAGTGTTTTTACTTTTTCAGGCTAGGAGTTTCTTTCTCTTATTGTATAATTGCTGATACTAGGGTTCCACCAAATGCCCTTGCCCTGCACCCCCCCCCCCCCACAAAAAGAAGTTTTAAGGAGAAGAACGAGTTTTGAGATTTGCT
The DNA here is from genome assembly GCF_019279795.1 of Protopterus annectens. Classification (NCBI taxonomy): domain Eukaryota; kingdom Metazoa; phylum Chordata; order Ceratodontiformes; family Protopteridae; genus Protopterus; species Protopterus annectens. Next base: position 668,250,540 of record NC_056727.1, on the reverse strand, counting down.
CTTCTTCTGTCTTTTTGGTATTTTTTAAGGCTTTTCAGCACTCAGCATTTTGAGTGCCTTCACTTTGGTAGGAAGCTGTCTGTTAATCTGGCTGTGGGTGTTTCAAATAAAATGTTGATTTAAAATCAGGTTTTCTGAGAAATATTCTTCATTAGGTAAGCAGGAAATCTTGGTTAATAAATAGACAAATTCAAGTTAAATCTCAGAAATGTGTATGCCAATATGATAAAGAAAGAAAAACACCCTGGTTAATGACATAAACAACACAAAGATCTTTCTAAACTGACTCTGACAATCATCATAGTCACTATAATATGGCCATAGCTGGGCAGCAAACATACTAAAATTCATAGTCTCAAAAAGGATTCAGTTTAATTAATAAATTTATAAATTACTTAATTCATTAAGAAATTTCATCCAGCAGTTAACACAGAGGACTAAAGCCCTGAGTTGTTAATGAGCTGCTTCCTGTGCCCAGTGTGCAGGATTTGTTTCTTTCCACCTATATTTGCCTGCTGAGTGACTGAGCAAGTCACTTAACCAGAAAGTACTTCCGGGTGATTCCTGAAAACAGACAAATGTGTCCAGTGGACTTACCCAGTCAACAAATAGATACAAATAAAATAAAGTATGTAGGAAAAGTTCTTACCAATAGACTTGCAGACTTCAGTTATATAGTCTTAATCAATTGCAAATGTATAACAAACAAGCAGAAGCCTGTTTCCTAATATCATTATATGTTAATGCCCTGATAGCATGAGCATAATGCAGTCAACCTTTGAGTCATAAATTAATCAGAAGTATAATTTAATGACAGTAATGTCAGTCAGTATGGACAACACAAAACTACTGAAACAAGTTAGTGAACTTACCATGTAAACAGGCAAAGTCTAACAGCAGCATCATGGAAAATTCTGAGAATAAACTCTAATGCAAAACCAAGTCAGTAGAATTGCTACAGTGCTCCAAAAAATTAAAGATGGACAAGGCAGTAACATACAGCTGCTCCAAAGCTTAAGCTGTAACAGACACACCAGGTTTTATATGCTATATGCAAGAGATAGGAATGAATATCAGATTTGGTGCCAAAGTCCAAGGCCTCATAGAAGTGAAACTCCTACAGAAGGGCAACAAGAAACAAAAATGCTATCAATCTATAAAGTGTTAAAAATCACACTTTTTTCAAGACTGCTCTCACAAACATTCACCAAATGAAAGAAGATTAAAAAGTGAAATTATGGGAAGTGAATTAAAGGTAATAACCTCCCTAGCAGCCTTAATATTTTTATGTAGTCAATAGAACAATGTACAATTTAGTTTTATTTAAATATAGCCAGTGCACTTTTCCTTAGGGCTAAAAGTAATGTGTTCTGAAAGCATGCAAGCTTTTTTTCATATCTTGAGGGATGAGGGATAAGGAAAAAATAAACTGCAAGTAGTGCAAATGGGAGCACAAACTGCAGCATGCAATTTAACATGGGCAACCATAATTTTAAGTTAGATAATGCCTGTTGGTGCAGCCATCAGTTTGGGGCAATTGTTCCATTTTTAAACTTCATGTTTTGAAGATGTACATAGCTGTGTGTGTTTGTTCCAATTTGATGGCGGATGTGGGTGTATTGTATTTAGTTTTTTATTTGATGGCTTTCATTAAAACAAAATGTCTTGAAAAATATGACATAGGATCAAATGAGAAGAGAAGAAACAATAGTACAAAACATTAGCCCGCCAAACATTAGTATATGCATGTAACACAAAAGCTGGAAATACATATTTAAAAAAACTGTCATGTATAATAAGTGGGAACAAAAGGTTTTTATCATGATGGCTATGCTGTCCACATTTTCCTGAAATGTGAATTGCCTTATAGTTATAGATAAGAACGAAGGAGTATTGAATTATATTAAGAAATGCATCATGCAAATAGCAGTGCTACAGGAGACACAGTTGGAAAAAAATGAGTATGTGAATTTGACAAATAAATGATTTCAGAATGGATATTTAGCAGAATACCAGGGACAGAGGAAAAGGAGAGTAATTTTACTAGGTGCTACAGGGGCTCCAATGGTGATAGATGAGGAAAAAGAGACAACAAATGGTATATGTGTGTTAATAAGGGCCTTTTTGGCAATATTACAATAGCATGCATTTATATTCCATCAAAAACTGCTATTATGGAGCTTAAGAACATTTTCAGAGAAATAATCAGCTATCAATATTATTTATAGGTAGGGACTTAACTTTGATTTGTAATAGTGAGGGTATATCAGGGGAGAGAAGGGACGACATAACAAAAGAGGGTAAATTTCCAAAGAAAGTTATAAAAATATTTGGTATGGAAGATATGAATTCAATAGTAGGAACTCAGACAGAATGTGCATTTTATTTCCCAAACTGCAATAACTGGGCTAGAGTGAAACTACATTTCACAGGAAGATTTGCATTTAATTGAAAGCTTCAATACACATCCAATAACGATTTCTGATCATGCAGCAATAAAAACTAAGATAAAAATGCCAGGTAATGAAGCAAAAATAAGACTCTGGCTCTTTCCCACCTACCTGTTAAAAAGAGACACGGGCAGCGAGTTATTAGAGAAGATAGAAATATCTTCAGAAGTTGTAGCTAGTGACTAGAATTAAATGAACATGGAGTTTAAAAATAGGGTTCAAGTAAAAGAGGAAAAGATATGGCTAAGAAGTCATAGAAATTAATTAGAGGGGCTGACAAAGGTAAAAGTATTGCATAATATAGGTGAAAAGTTATTTAATGATGAAGATGGTGCCTTCTGAATGCTTCTGCTTGCTGACACCAAAGTCTGATTAATGCACTGAACTTCACAGACTATTAACCTTTTCAGCACTATAGATTAACTTTTGCGCAGTTACTAATAAAATAACTTGTCTGTGTAAAAGATGACACATACGATAATGTCACAATTTACAGTTTTTAATGTACCAGGTTTAACTTTTCAAAGCATATATGAATGATACTCTCCAGTTACCGCAGAACAAACATGTTCCATAATGTACCAGATCTAACAAAAAATCAGATCTAACATTATACACTTTCAATGTCCTTTATATACATTTTTTATGAAAGCAGTCTTTGGAATTTGCAGTCTGTTGGGAACTTTTAAAGTCAGTACTTTGGTATTTGCCTGATGTCATGCAATCTATTAATAAGTGTTGTGTTCTGTTTCAAGGTGAATTATGTGACTACCTTAACCTTTTAGGGAGTCTTTCCTGTTGGGAAATTGTTTCTGTCTTCTGATCCTCCCTGCACCTGGATTCTTATCTGTAATTCTCCTTGAAGCTTTTACCAAGCACAGAACATTCTGTAATACATAACCTTGGATGCCTTTTATTTTTTTCTTGCTTCTCAGCTAAGAACAGTTTAACCCTTTAATGTGTGTGTGTGTGTGTGTGTGTGTGTGTGTGTGTGTGTGTGTGTGTGTGTGTGTGTGTGTATATATATATATATATATATATATATGCTAACAACAGAAATGTACATGCATCTAAGTGACTATATTTTTCTACATATATTCTAGCAAACAGAAGTGTACATGCAGTGTTATAAGTGTCCAAATATATATCTAACAATAGGGAATCACACAGTAGAAGAAGAGTAGCAAATGAGTGCTAAAGAGAAATAAGGGAGTATCTGGGTAATATGCATGAGTTTGTATAGAAAGAGTGCATTTAAGTAACTATGTTTTATAACAAATCCAGAGTACAAAAGCTTTTAGCACAATGACTCAGGCAACAAAATGTTGAAAGTGTTGTCACCAAATTAGGGAGCCTATAACAAGAAAAATAATGAGAGATCCTGTAGGTGTTTTAGAGATATTCCTGAAATTTTATGAAAATTTGTATAAAGCAGAAAAATGTAGAAATCAAGAATATAAATGGAAATATTTATGGAAGGCTTAATCATGCCAAGGTTAACAGTAGGCAAGGCTCAACAATTAAGAGTTAAAATGGGAGGAGATGAGATAAAAACAGTGATGCTTAATCAATCTTCAGGAACGTCTCCAGGAACAGATGGTATTCCTGTAGAAGTTTGGAAATTTAGAGGGAAGAAAGTGATAAAGATCTGGAATATTTTAACAGTATTTTAAAAGGAGGGGCAGTACCAACATCTTGGAAGAAAGTTATGTGGCTGTGTTACCTAAAGGTGGCAAAGACCCTTCAGACCCATTTAAATTTTAAACTGCAATTACAATGTGTTTTTCTATACTAGCTAAAAAACGGCAAAGGTGTTTCCAAAACTGATAGATATGTATCAGTGTGGTTTTGTAGAGGGGAGGCAAATATTTGACAAACTTAATAGAACAATGATGATCCAGAGGGAAGCCAAATGTAAGAAAATACCACTGTTGTTGGTGTGTCTTGATGCAGAGAAAGCATTTGACACAGTAAGCTGGGATTTTATGAGTACATCATTGGATGCATTTGCATTCCCTGATGCAATAATAACTTTAATTAGAAGGATATATGAAGGATCGGCGGCAAGAATTAAAGTGGGAGAGTCTCTCAGATAAGTTGTGTTTGAACAGAGGAAGCAGGCAAGGTTGTCTCTTTCACCTTTATTTGCTTTATATTTAGAGCCATTGGCAAAGAAAATAAAGGACTCAGAAATAGAAGGATATAATTAGTATGATATTCAAGAAACACTGGCTTTATTTGCAGATGATATTATTCTGGACCTGATAAATCCAGAAAAGGACATCCTGGTGTTGGGGTACATTTTGAGACAGTTTCATGTCTTTTCGGGGTAAAATAATGAATGAATATAAAACAAAGGCTATAGCCATAAATTATGTACCGACACACACATTGGTTCCACAATACCTGTATTTACAGGAACATGGTAAGATGAAATATTTAGGAGTATGGATTAAAAAGACTTCTGTTATGGCAGCTAAGGATATGAGGGAAGAAACTAAAAAGATAATACAAAAACTGAGAACATAAAAACTCTTATTTATGGAAATGGATAGTAAGGTACAAGCAGTGAAAATGATTTTAGTCCCTTTAGTCTTCGATACAGGTTAGCCATACTTTTATCAACCTGAGGAGAAGTTGTGGACAATAATTAATAACAAATTGAAGGAATTTATCTGGGTGGGAAAGAGGGTGAGAGTTAAGTGGGATAAGATGATGCTTCCACTAGAGCAACATGGTTTAGGTTTACCTGATTTGAAGAAAGATTTTAGAGCTGCAAAGTTAAGGCTCATTTACATAATACAAGCAGAAGGTTATAATTCAAAGTAGAAAGGGATGATGATAAAACAAGAGGGAGTTAAATAAATAGAGAGAGAGAGAGAGAGAGAGAGAGAGAGTGGAATTTTGTATGCAGATCCTTAAGGAGCATAATAACAACCATACAGAATATTATTGGTGTCCGAGTGAAGAGATGATAAGTCAGCAAGTAAAGGAGAGTATTATTGCTGAAACTCAATTCATCCTAAAGTCTTGGTGAGTACCTTCATGAGGTGGACCCTGTTTTTCACAAAATGTCATTAAGACAACACCGATTTATATACTGCATTTATATAGCATATTGTCATGGACAGAAGTAGGTTAAAAATTAAAAAAAAATAGCTGGGTGCACAAGACCCAGGATAAAAAAGTGTCCAATCCTGGTAGGCACACTGGTGCCAGGAGTGGAAAAGATGACAATGTAGAATCCTCAAAATATGGAAACATTCCTACAATGGGGCCAGGTCAGGCCCAGGGGGAGGATGCCCCCCCCCCATTGTAGAAAGAAGTAGTAGTCCACAAAAAAAATCACAAAAACTAATAGGCCAAAGAAGAGACATAAAGACAATAAAGTGGACTGTTAAGGATAAGGAAGAAATGATGTATTGTTACTGTAACAACCGTGCCCTGGCCCAACAATCAAGGAGCCTCAATCCTCACCACTAACACCAAGGAGGTCATCTCCTAGAAAAGAGGAAAGGATAACTAATACACACAGTAAAGTACAATTTCCCTTACGTGCACACACAGATCACAGTCAGTCTGGGGCTGGTTGCTCCCTTGCTGACCAGGTCCCCAATAAGACTCCTCACTGACATGGCTATAGGGTCCAGGTCTCAGCCTAGCTGGGCAAGCTAGAACCTCCAGTACCCTCTCTGTCCAACCAGTGCTTCATGTCCCTGCCAAGTAGCTGACACAACACACACACACACTTTGAGATAAGTACAAAAAAACAAAAAAAACAAAAAAACTGTAGACCACAAAGGAAAAGAGGAAATCCACTAGTCACAAAACCAAGTCCACCAGTTTATTTGTTAGCGCTTTCATGCACCTTCAATACGTGCACTTCTTCAGACAAATAAATCAAAGACATGGCTTGCTTAAATACAAAAAATATAACCATCAATTATCCTATTAAATAATTAATTAAACTAAATTATACAATTAACCTATTCAAGCTTTTGTTAAAAACACCTAAAATACATATAGATACAGTTATACATCCTACAAATATATATGTGTATATAAATATATACATACACATATGTTAATAATCATAAAATGCTTAAATAAATCTCATTTCAAGTTACAAAACAGAAACATTTATTTAAAAGACCAAAAATGAATTATGTCAAGAATAAATATCATATACTAAATATTATTCAATAAACTTAATAACAAATTTACCTATTGGAATTATCTTTCCAAGGCTTTTAATCTAAGTATACATTTTATGGAACACATATGGTTGATACCAGGAAAAACATATGCATTTGTACGTAGTTGCCACAACAATTCTTGTTCCTCAAGTTTGAGGTACCATGGCCCACCTCTTGGATTCTTAGAAACACTTTGAACTACCACGAACTGAAAACTATGTGTGTTATATTCATTAATATGTCTTGCTAATGCATTAGTCTGAATATTTTTGGAAATCGCATAGACATGTTCATATATACGTTGTTTAAGTTGTCGCTCTGTTTTCCCTAAGTAAAACACTGGACACAATTTACATTTTGCTAAGTATACTATACCTTGACTTTCACAATTATATTTATCCTGTACAGAATACTGGTATCCATTAATACAGAATGAAGGCCCTGTTAAAATATATTTACAGTATTTACACCTCCCACATTTGAACATGCCTTTAATGTTCTTAGATTTTTGGTGTGGTGTCTCAAATAATCTCTTAATATTAGGACCATTTCTATAAGCTATCAATGGTTTATTTCCAAGAATTCTATTTAGAGTAGAATCTTGTGTAATGAGACCCCAATTCGAATTTAATATTGCTCTAACTTCATGTGAAATGTCGTTAAATTGTGTTAAAAAAACTGGTTATATACCTATTAATTTTATTTTTGTTCACATTTGTTACCGTCTCATCATTATAAATACTTAATATAGAATCATCATTATCTTCATGTACCATGGCCCCAGTGTTAATAAAAATGGGGCCCAAAAGTTTTTTTGACCATTTACAAGTAATTTCTTGGATTAAACCATTGACCAACGATGTAGGATAACCACGATTATTAAACATATTAAATAAAACATTACATTCTTTAATAAAGTCATCATCATGAGAGCACATTCTTGACGCTCTGACTAATTGGCCCTTCACCACACCTCTTTTTTGGAAATATGGGTGGTTACTTGCAAAATGTAAAAGAGAATTACTATAAAAGGGTTTGCGATATATTAAAGTCCTGTAACAATGATTAAATGCATCTTTGCACAAAGAAATATCTAAAAAATGAATTATTTCACTGTTAAAATTAAACGTGAACTCTAAGAAAGAGGTAAATGTGGACATAATTTTAACTAAATTTTGGGCATCTTCAGAAATACCATTATTATCAGATAATAAAGAACATGTCGTCTTGGTAACGGGTGTACCAGACAACTATGTCTTTAAAAAAACTGATGTTGAAAAAGATAGGTACGTTCCCAAAAAGCCATCACAGAATTGGCAAAACTGCCACCACAAGGCGATCCCATGGCAACACCTGATTTTTGTACAAATAACTCGCCTTGAAACATAAAATAGTTGTTATTAAGTACAATGTCTATGTGAAATAATCAGGTCCACATCTTTGCCTGGAGTCTGTTTCAACAATAAATAATCTCTCACCCATTCCATGCCTAAACTGTGTGGAATAACAGTATATAGGTCTTTAATGTCCACGGTAAGAAACCCATATGGTGCATCAAATGGTATCCTATTTAGATGTTCCAATACATGCCATGAGTCACGACAAATTTGGGTTTCTGTTTTTAATATTTCTTTTAATTTTGTGTCAACCAATTTTGCGCATGCATAGGTAATAGATTTACGTGCATCTATTATTAGGTACTCCAAAAATAACAGGTGTCAAAGGGGTGGGCATAGTTAGATAATGATATGTGTCTATTGATATAACCCCATCAATGAACAGGTCACTTAATTGTGATTTTACACATTGATATGCCTGATTGAACTCATTTTTTGTAACTTGAAATTAGATTTATTTAAGCATTTTATGATTATTAACATATGTGTATGTATATATTTATATACACATATATATTTGTAGGATGTATAACTGTATCTGTATGTATTTTAGGTGTTGTTTTTAACAAAAGCTTGAGTAGGTTAATCATATAATTTAGTTTAATTAATTATTTAATAGGATAATTGATGGTTTAGTTAAAATTATGTCCACATTTACCTCTTTCTTAGAGTTCACGTTTAATTTTAACAGTGAAATAATTAATTTTTTAGATATTTCTTTGTGTAAAGATGCATTTAATCATTGTTACAGGACTTTAATATATCGCAAACCCTTTATAGTAATTCTTTTTTACATTTTGCAAGTAACCACCCATATTTCCAAAAAAGAGGTGTGGTGAAGGGCCAATTAGTCAGAGCGTCAAGAATGTGCTCTCATGACGATGACTTTATTAAAGAATGTAATGTTTTATTTAATATGTTTAATAATCGTGGTTATCCTACATTGTTGGTCAATGGTTTAATCCAAGAAATTACTTGTAAAAGGTCAAAAAAACTTTTGGGCCCCATTTTTATTAACACTGGGGCCATGGTACATGAAGATAATGATGATTCTATATTAAGTATTTATAATGATGAGACGGTAACAAATGTGAACAAAAATAAAATTAATAGGTATATAACCAGTTTTTTAACACAATTTAACGACATTTCACATGAAGTTAGAGCAATATTAAATTTGAATTGGGGTCTCATTACACAAGATTCTACTCTAAATAGAATTCTTGGAAATAAACCATTGATAGCTTATAGAAATGGTCCTAATATTAAGAGATTATTTGAGACACCACACCAAAAGTCTAAGAACATTAAAGGCATGTTCAAATGTGGGAGGTGTAAATACTGTAAATATATTTTAACAGGGCCTTCATTCTGTATTAATGGATACCAGTATTCTGTACAGGATAAATATAATTGTGAAAGTCAAGGTATAGTATACTTAGCAAAATGTAAATTGTGTCCAGTGTTTTACTTAGGGAAAACAGAGTGACAACTTAAACAACGTATATATGAACATGTCTATGCAATTTCCAAAAATATTCAGACTAATGCATTAGCAAGACATATTAATGAATATAACACACATAGTTTTCAGTTCGTGGTAGTTCAAAGTGTTTCTAAGAATCCAAGAGGTGGGCCATGGCACCTCAAACTTGAGGAACAAGAATTGTTGTGGCAACTACGTACAAATGTATATGTTTTTCCTGGTATCAATGATATGTGTTCCATAAAATGTATACTTAGATTAAAAGCCTTGGAAAGATAATTCCAATAGGTAAATTTGTTATTAAGTTTATTGAATAATATTTAGTATATGATATTTATTCTTGACATAATTCATTTTTGGTCTTTTAAATAAATTTTTCTGTTTTGTAACTTGAAATGAGATTTATTTAAGCATTTTATGATTATTAACATATGGGTATGTATATATTTATATACACATATATATTTGTAGGATGTATAACTGTATCTGTATGTATTTTAGGTGTTGTTTTTAACAAAAGCTTGAGTAGGTTAATCATATAATTTAGTTTAAATAATTATTTAATAGGATAATTGATGGTTATATTTTTTGTATTTAAGCAAGCCATGTCTTTGATTTATTTGTCTGAAGAAGTGCACGTATTGAAGGTGCATGAAAGCGCTAACAAATAAACTGGTGGACTCGGTTTTGTGACTAGTGAATTTCTTCTTTTCCTTTGTGGTCTACACTTTGAGATAAGTATTTATACTACTTCACAGACACTCCTGGGATAGGCTGAGGCAGATTCTCCAGCTGTGCCCCTTTACCCAGACTATACGGTAGTAATTACTGCCGCCACCCAGATAATATCAGCTACTAAAAGGCCCTTAAAAGGGTGTCCAATTATTACTGTGCAATATTATAATCCAATGGTAGTATGACTAACAGTCAAGGCTTACTCTAGAGTGGCCTATTACAATAACCTCTATAAATATGCAATGTCCTCTAGAGCTTATCTCTACACAAACCAGCCACAGGTAGAAGGTTTTAAAAATATTTAATAAATAATTAAAACACAAGACAAAACTACTACACCACAGAGATATCTAAGAGTTCAGAGATCATACAGAAACTTAAAATAATACAGTAGGACAGGTCTGATTTCAAAGAAAAATACCTAATTAATCTTTACAAGCTTTAACTATTCCTACAAGAAATCACAGTGCTAGAAACTTACATGTGAGCTTAGGCAGAGTCCTGAGTTAGATATCCAAGATCAAAATGCTTTAGTATCTTGTGAGAAAACAGTATCTAAACATTACTAACAAACATGCCTCTAAGGCCCTCCCAAATTACATCATTTTTGACACTTAGTCTGGAGTTTTCAGGCCACAAACTGCATTATTTATCAATTTAACACCTGCTCAGAAACTTACAACAACATACGTCATTTCATGTGTATATTCTAACAGAAACCAGAGCAATAAAGCACATTCCACATCTAAATTCTGGTCATAAACTTTAGCCTTAAAACAATGGGCATGAAACCTTCATCCAGACACACTGGAGCTGAATTCTAACATGAAAGGGTCACAACATGCTTCACTGGGCCAGTAGAGTGCAATGTTGTCACATATTTTGCAGTTCCACATTTCACAGTATTCTTTTACACTCAAGAAACATGCCTGTATTTTACATTTATTTACAAATGCCAGAATTATATATCAAATTCTATTTGACTGAGCTGGCAGCCTTCATCCATCTCTCCCCAATCATCACATCTCTTCTCCCCCGGGGAACTCAAGCAAGTTTTTCAAGTGTCCCTTGAGAAACATCACTTGAGAGTGTCAGGTCTATCTGAGTGAACCTCACCCCATTCACTGTATTGAGAACCCATCTGCATTCGCATTGCTACTCCCACTGCGGTGCTGCACTGACATATCATATGCTTGCAACCACAGACTCCATCTTAGCAACTTGGCATTTTGCTGACTGGCTCTGTTTAACCATGTTAGAGGGTTGTGATCTGTCATCACAGTGAATTTTCTTCCATACAGATAAGGCTGAAGTTTTTTTAGTGCCCACACTATGACTAGACATTCCTTTTCTACCGCTGCATAGCATTCCTCCCTGGGTTGGAGCCTACAACTGAGATAAACCACTGGGTGCTCTTCTCCCTCTGAAGAAATCTGGCTAAATACAGCCCCCACCCCATAGTTTGAAGCATCCACCTGCACAACAAAGTCTTTGCTGTAGTCTGGATTGGCTAACACAAGGGGTCCTCCCAAAGCTTCCTTAAGCTTCTGAAATGCTTGCTCACATGCTGTGGTCCACACTACCTTATCTGGCTTTGTCTTCCTTGTCAGGTCTGTGAGGGGAGCAGCTATGGTACTATAAATGGGAACAAACGTTCTGCAGTACCCTGCTGTTCCTAAGAATGCCCTCACCTGCTTTTTGATAACAGGTGCAGGTCATGCCTGAATAGCTTCCACATTGGCAGGTTCTGGCTTTATCTTACCACTCGCCACTCTATGTCCTAGGTAGGAGACCTCTGCCATACCCACCTGACATTTCCTCGGCTTAATGGTCAACCCTGCTCTCTGTAGTCTTCCCATCACCTCCCTGACATGCTGAAGGTGCTCTTGCCAGGAATGGTTGTAGATAGCAATATCATCCATGTAAGCAAGGCAAACCCTCCTGCTCCTGCTAAGATATGATCTTTCAGCCTCTAGAAAGTTGCTGGGACATTCTTCATCCCAAAGGGCATCTTTGTGAACTCGTACAAGCCAAAAGGAGTCACAAAGGCTGACTTCTCTCTAGCAATGGGAGTCAAAAGCACCTGCCAGGAACCCTTAGTAAGATCAATGGTTGTAAGATACTTAGCCCCACCCAGCTGCTCTAGGGCCTCATCTGTCCTAGGCCTGAGGTAAGCATCCGACTCTGTGTGACTATTTAATTTCCTGTAATCCACACAGAACCTGGTGCTGCCATCCTTCTTTGGCACCAACACCACTGCTGAGGCCCAGGGACTGTTGGACTCTTGCATCACCCCTAGTTCCAACATCTCCTGTACCTCCTCCCTCAGAGCTGTTTGACTCTCTCTCAGACACCCTATAAGGGGCCTGCCTAATATTCCTTTGGGGTCCTGTATCCACCTGGTGCTGCACCAGGTGGGTGCTCCCTGGTTTCCTGGAGAACATGCCCCCAAACTCCTGCAACACTGCTCAGATTTCTCGAACCTGGGTAGGAGGTAGCGGCTGGGACATTGCTACCCCTTCCACCGAGGTGTTAGCCTGAGCCTCACTGAGGAGATCAGTCCTCAGATCTCCCTCAGACTCCTCCTGCAATCCACTGCAAATGCTCATCACAAGGGCCTCCCTATCATGTTAAGGTTTCATCATGTTAACATGATACAATTTGTTCCCCTGCCATATGCCTAGCACTTCCACCATGTAGTTAATATCACTTACCTTTCTTACCACCTTGTAGGGTCGCTCCCAAGCTCCTTGCAGCTTGTTATGTCTGATAGGAATGAGAACTATTACCTGCTCCCTCACAGCATATTCTCTAGCTCGAGCATTCCTGTCATACCACACCTTTTTCTGTTGTTGGGCTTCTGCCAGGTTCTCCTGGGCCAGCCCCATGAATTCCCTGAGCCTTGTCCTGAGGTTCAGGACATATGCCACAACAGACTCCTTGTGAGACTCACACTCACCTTCCCACTCATCTCAAATTAAATCTAGAGGTCCCCTCAAATTAAATCTAGAGGTCCCCTCACCCTATGCCCATACAGCAACTCAAAGGGTGAAAAACCTGTGGATTCCATGGGCATGAAACCTTCATCCAGACACACTAGAGCTGAATTCTAACATAAAAGGGTCACAACATGCTTCACTGGGCCAGTAGAGTGCAATGTTGTCACATAGTTTGCAGTTCCACATTTCACAGTATTCTTTTACACTCAAGAAACATGTCTGTATTTTGCATTTATTTACAAATGCCAGAATTATATATCAAATTCTATTTGACTAGGCTGGCAGCATTCACCCATCTCTCCCCAATCGTCACAGTTACTATTATACAAAAAGCTCAGAATTTCTAGACACAAGATATACAAAATAATTAAGAGAGAAATTAGAGGAAAGAAAAATACTTCCACAAGAAAAACTGTCAGAAGCTTAAAATAAACATTTAAGCATTAATGCAACAATATATAGATCAAAAAACGTTGATCTGTTTGGAAAAAGAAGCATCTGAGGAAGTTCAAAAATATAAACAACAAAACCTATAAATTTTTGAAAAGTATAAAAAAGAAATATGGACATGGGAAAGAAAAACACATTTGATATGGTGCAATATTTATGCAAATAAGAAAGCCGAATTAAGCAATTTAAAGAAGGTAGCCCCACAGATATTTGAAGAGAAATACAGGCAAAGGTATCCAGATAAGGAAACTTTCACAATAAAAAATAATATCACAAAGCGGGAATGTAGAAAAGAAGATTAGTAAAGTAGAAGTTAAAAAAATAGAAGTTGAAGTTATGGAGTGCCTGGAAAGCGAAAGATGTGATGTAGAAGACCTAACACAGGTTACATCACAGCATGATGGAGTGAGTCCCCAAAGTAAAGAGAAGCAGGAAGATCAGGAGACATCTGAAGAACAAATATGCACATGAGAAAGGAAAAGAGATTTAATATGGTATAATATTTATGAAAAGAAGAAAGCAAAACTAACCAATATAAAAAGAGCAGTGCCAAAGACATTTGAAGAGAAATACAGGCAAAGGAATCTGGACATGGAAAACTTTGCAATACAAAAAAAAAGAAGAAGACAAAGAGGAAAAGTAGAAAAGGAGATTAGTAATGGAGAAGTTAAAGAAATAAAAACTGAGATTATGGAGTACCGGCGAAGTGAAGGATTCAGTGCAGAAAATCTAATTCAGAAAGCACCACAATGGGATAGAGCAATGGACATCCAAATTAAGGGGGAATAGCGGAACTGGAAGCAATTGGTCATTTGCCATATGAAGATATTTTGGAGCCTTCCACAGGAAACCAGTATAAATGTTCAGTTGAAGCTGGACAGCAAGGAAAGGAACAGGAAACTGTGGAAACTCTGATGCAGTCAATGTTGGGGAGTGATAGGCTAGTGAGTTCCCATATGACAGAGCAACAGATAGCACAGGATATAATCAAAGGGAATGTGCCACAGGAAGGTGCTATAGAACTTTCTATAGAATGCCTGCAGGAAATGGAAAACAAAAAATATTGCCTTGGTTTAGAAGAACATGAGCTAAGAGAAGAGTTGCTTGATTTAATAGATATAAATAGACATATTAAGTTCAATGAAAGAAATAGACTGCAGAAGGTCAATAAAATCCAAAATGTCAGAAGTTTGATAAAACATATGAACACAGTGATTAGGACTGTCCATAGAGATCCATGCGATATAATAGAAGTAATCGGGATATAATACTGTGCAGCTAAATTAATAACTGATAAAGTTCTATCACAAGAACACAAGGTAGTGAGGGAAAGGAAGGGGAGAAATCAAATACCATCATGGAAGTATCAAATAGAGAAAACTATAAAGGAATTAAGTCAAGAAGTGTCACTGTTAGAAGAATATAGAAGAGGAACAGATCAACAAAATACTAAGAAAGATAGACATGATGAAAGCAATGCACACTATTAGAACAGACCAGGATCTATCATGCACTATCACAAATAAACTAAAAATCTCAGCACAGGTGGAAAAACTTAGAAGATACACAGATAAATATAAAGGAAAAGTACAAAATAGACAATTTATTGATGACCCAAAAAAAGTTTTATAGAGAATTGAGAAACAAGGTAAAAGGAATTGAAAGACTGCCAAAAAAGAAGAAATAGCTACATTTTAGAGAAGTATCAATGAAGATCCTGTGGAACCTAACAAAGAAGTTAAATGGACAGAAGAAGTAAAAGAAAGAATAAGATGTTTAAAGGTACAGGATATGAAATGGGATGAAGTTGCAACCAGAGAGATTGAAACAAAGTTAAGAAAAACCTCTAATTGGAAAACACCAGGCCTAGATGCAGTACCTAACTTTTGGTTAAAAGTATTAACATCTTCGTACAAAGATTTAGCCATGAGTAAGAATTATTTATATGCACACCCCAAACAGACACCGACCTGGCTAACAAAAGGAAAAAGAATGCTCCTACTTAAGCATGAATCTGTAAGCTACTCTAAAAATTATAGACCAATAACTTGCCTTTTGGTGACATATAAACTATACATGGGAATTGATACCGACGGAGTTTATAGTTATTTAGAAGAAAACTCAATTATGGCAATAGAGCAAAAAGGCAATAAAAGAAAGTCATATGGAACATAGGATCATTTGTTGTTAAATAAAGTCATAGTGGAGAACTATAAAAAGGGGAAGACTCTAAGTATGGCATGGATTGACTACGAAAAAGAATTTGATAGTATCCCACATTCATGGATAAAAGAGTGCTTAAAATGTATAAGATGCAACCTATACTGATCAACTACATTACAGTGACCATGAAATAGTGGCAGACCACTTTGCAATTAAGCCATGATAAAGGACAAATTATTATCCCAGGGATACAAATTCAAAGGAGGATATTCCAGGGTGACTCTCTTGTCACCGTTGCTATTATGCCCTGCCCTTAACCCATTAAGCTGTCTACTTAACAGCTTAGACCATGGCTATAATTTAGATCCTAGAAAATAACAAGTGTAAAGACTTCTCGTCTTCTCTTTGCTGATGATTTAAAACTGTATAGCTCATCAGATAAGGAACTGAAAGTACAGCTGCAAGTTGTCAAAACTTTTTCAGATGATATAAGAATGTTATTTGATCTTGACAAATGCACAAAAGCAACCTTTAAAGGAGGAAAACTACAGTGCCAGGAAAACATTAGTTTGGGACAAGAATGCGATATAAAAGAACTTGAGCAAGATGGATTGTATAAATATTTGGGAACTGATGAAGAATCAACAATAAAACATGAACAAATGAGAATAAAACTCAGTAAGAAATACTTTAGAAGACTTAAATTAATCCTGAAAACAGTGTTGACATCTAGCAACAAAATCCAAGCTATAAACCAATTTGCTCTTCCTGTCCTAACTTACAGATTTGAAGTGATTGACTGGCCCCAAGACGTGTTGGCTAGATTAGATAGGAAAACAATAAGAATGCTTCATGTCATCAAATGATTTATAAAAATCAGTGCATACCAAGATTATATATTCCTTGTTCCGAAGGAGGGATGAACCTCCTTGAAATTGATTACATGTATAAATCTGCAATCGTGGGGTTCCATACATGTCTGCTAACACCACAAGACTCAAACATAGTGAATGTTTTGAAACATGAGGAGAGTAAATCTAAGATGACTTCTCTGCTTAATCTTGTACATATCAACGTCAAGCAGGAATGGAAATCAAACCAGAAGTAGATAAAAATCAGGCAGCAACTGAATGTGCCAAAAAAACAAAAGAAAGAATATAAGGTGAAGGACCAGATGAGAAGGCAAGACATATGGAAAATGCATAAATGTAGTTGCAAGTATAGAAAACTTCTGGAAAATCCTCATGTTGATCAAGAATGACCGCAGGAATGGTTAAGGTGAGGTAAATTCAAACCAAGAGATGAAAGGTTAATATTGGCAGCCCAAGAAAGTGGGCTATGTACATGCTGGTTTACAGAGTCCATTGAACATGTGGGAGAAACAGCCAAATGTACGTTTTGTAAAACCAAATTGGAAACAGCCGCACACCTCATTGCTGGTTGTGACATACTAATGGCAGAAAAACGTTATACTGAAAGGAATAATACTGTGGCAAGACTGTTGAACTGGGGATTGTGCAAACATTATGTTACTGAAGTCCAAAAAAACACTAGAAACATGAGCCACAAAGCATCATATAAAATTATTATATTTACATCACATGGGACCACCCATTACTAACAGTTCAAAAGATAGATGCTAGAAAACCAGATATAGTGGTCCATGAAAAGAAGAAAAAAGTAGCTTTGAAATTGAAGTTGCCACACCCAGTAACTACAGTGTGTTGTGTACAGAGAGACTTAAAGTCATAAAATATCAGGATCTGCAGGCAGAAACAAGAGCAACGTGGAAGAAAGATGCCAAGACAATTCCAATAGTAGTAGGAGCAACGGGTCTTATAAAAAATAATCTACAGTTGTATTTAGATGTGTTACCATTGCATGTAATGCTATACAAATGGCAGAAGGAGTCATTACTGGGCACATTGCAGGTACTGCGAAGAGCACTTTTGGCAGACATCAAAGACTGAAAAAATACTAATGTCATGAACTTTAATCGTACTTTGACTTAGGAATGGGGTCCATTCCCTTCATGGTATTAGAAACCCAAAAGATTTGGAGAAATTAAAAAAGAGAAAATATATTCATAAAGTAGCAGAAAGTATTTTAAGAACTAGGCCAATATGAAAATGGAGAAAGGAGATTTTTGCTAGTAAGGATGACTGCAAATAGGGGTACAGAAAATAGACAAGAGGTGGCTGGAATTTACTGGAGAAACCTAACAAATGGCCCATGATATTGAGAGCAAATAATTCAGGAAGAAAAGGTAGTGCAGTGGGATGAGGCCAAGAAGACATTTGGATTGCAGGCTAGAGACTGCCTTAGCTACCAGGGCTTGATCTCAAAGTACAGGCAAAGAGAAAGGGATAGGGGAATTTTAAGTTAAAGTCCTGCTCTGGTAGTGCTTTTAGTTGAATTTAGCATGGTAGCAGTTGTTAAAAAGGAATAATTAGTAGGACATGTAAAATATTGCATGATAACTGTAAGAAGCAATAAGAGGAGCCTATAAAAGATTGGAAAAAATGACTAAAAGCAATTTGCAAGAAAACAATGGGAAGACGTATGTATGGCTCACAGCTATGCAACCAAATCCAGAAGGTTTATAATCTTTGTTTGGAAGTGTTTGCATAGGTATTTGTACACACTAAGCAGACTTTAAAGAATTTTTCCTCAGGTAAACAGAAAATGTTGGAGATATGATGGAACATATATTTTGGGAGTGTAATGAGTTAGCAGATTTTAAAAATACCATACAGACTACTCTGTCAGAAACACTGGGTGAGCAAATTGCTGTTAGTAAGGAAATGATTATTTTGAGCTGAGAATGGGATACATGATTTGAATTACTTAGCCATAGTAAGGCCTTATTAAGTTTAATTTTGTTGGCTGCCAAAAAAGCAATTGCTAGAAAATGGAAATCAAAGTCTGCATCAACTATATTTGAGATATTGAATATTATAAAAGAGATAAAGAAACCCAGCCACTGGGGATGCACAAGCCAGTGCATTTCTTTGTGCCGGTCCCAAGCCCGGATAAATGGGGAGGGTTGCGTCAGGAAGGGCATCCGGCGTAAAAATTCTGCCAGATCACTTATGGCGCAAAAATTTCATATTTCCATACCAGATCAGTCAAGGCCCGGGTTAACAACGACCGCCACCAGTACTGTTAGCCAACAGGGTTCTGGCGGAAATTGGGCTACTGTTGGCCGAAGGAGAAGAGGAGGGCGAAGGCATGCCCAAAGGCAGGAAGAGAGGAGGAAGGTTAGGAGTGTAGCAGTGAGGGTAGGAACTTTGAATGTTGGCAGTATGACTGGTATAGAAAGAGAGCTATCTGTAACAGTAACAGTACTTGGAACACATCTAGAGCCTGTTTACTGCATTTCCTGTGTTGCACTTAATTTAAAATCGTTTTTTTCTCTAAAAACTGCATTTTACCTGATTTTGGCCTATCATTCAAATGTGGGGTCATTTATTGCACTGTTGTGAATATTTTGCTGCTTGTGTATCTCTACTACCTTTAAACTACAACAAAAAGAAAAAAAAGCAAAAAAATCTTGGTTTTTTCCTACTTTCTGAAAGTTAAGAAAGTTCAGTTACAGATTTGATGTTCTGAACTGTTTGGAAGTTTCTAGAAGGCCAGTGCTTGCTTGGGCTAAAGGGAAGTCTCTGTGTTCAGCAGTGGCAGTGGTTAACACTGAACAGCCTGCCTGTCCCTGGAGGAGTGGTTACTGCCTAGAAGCTGTAGTTTTATTGGCCATTTTGGATCAATTCTAAACTCCTTGATCTCTCTCTCTTAAAACCCGGCTGCCTTGTGGTTTTGGAGTCTTTCCAGGCTTGCTAGTTGTTGCTGAAGCACCTACCAAGGGGAGAAAACACTGAGAGAAGAAAAGGAGCCACTTTTGTGATTTTAAGTATTTTCTTCTGATTTTTTGTTAAGTTTTACTGCTTTGCCGCCTACTTTATGGCATTTTCCGGCTTGCTAAAGTTTATATCTGTAACAGTAACAGTACTTGGAACACATCTAGAACCTGTTTACTGCATTTCCTGTGTTGCACTTAATTTAAATTCGTTTTTTTCTCTTATAACTGCATTTTACCTGATTTTGGCCTAGCATTCAAGTGTGGGGTCATTTATTGCACTGTTGTGAATAATTGAATAATTTGCTGCTTGTGTATCTCTGCTACCTTTAAACTACAAAAAAAAAAAAATAAAAAATAAAGCAAAAAAATCTTGCTTTTTTCCCACTTTCTGAAAGTTAAGAAAGTTCAGTTACAAATTTGCTGTTCTGAACTGTTTGGAAGTTTCTAGAAGGCCAGTGCTTGCTTGGGCTAAAGGGAAGTCTCTGTGTTCACCAGTGGCAGTGGTTAACACTGAACAGCCTGCCTGTCCCTGGAGGAGTGGTTACTGCCTAGAAGCTGTAGTTTCATTGGCCATTTTGGGTCAATTCTAAACTCCTTGATCTCTCTCTCTTAAAACCCAGCTGCCTTGCGGTTTTGGCATCTTTCCAGGCTTGCTAGTTGTTGCTGAAGCACCTATCAAGGGGAGAAAACGCTGAGAGAAGAAAAGGAGCCACTTTTGTGATTTTAAGTATTTTCTTCTGATTTTTTGTTAAGTTTTACTGCTTTGCCGCCTACTTTTTGGCATTTTATGGCTTGCTAAAGTTTATATCTGTAACAGTAACAGTACTTGGAACACATCTAGAGCCTGTTTACTGCATTTCCTGTGTTGCACTTAATTTAAAATCGTTTTTTTCTCTAAAAACTGCATTTTACCTGATTTTGGCCTAGCACTCAAGTGTGGGGTCATTTATTGCACTGTTGTGAATATTTTGCTGCTTGTGTATCTCTGCTACCTTTAAACTACAAAAAAAAATCTTGCTTTTTTCCCACTTTCTGAAAGTTAAGAAAGTTCAGGTACAGATTTGCTGTTCTGAACTGTTTGGAAGTTTCTAGAAGGCCAGTGCTTGCTTGCTTGGGCTAAAGGGAAGTCTCTGTGTTCACCAGTAGCAGTGATTAACACTGAACAGCCTGCCTGTCCTTGGAGGAGTGGTTACTGCCTAGAAGCTGTAGTTTTACTGGCCATTTTGGGTCAATTCTAAACTCCTTGATCTCTCTCTCTCTCTCTCTTAAAGCCCTACAACTCTCTTTTTGCACGGTTTTGCACACTGAGCAGCATCGGGCAGCGCCGCCTAAACAGGTTTAAACTATTCCAGGCTCCACAAAGTCTACTCTTCACTTTTTCTCTTAGAACTGTTCAAACTCTCAAAGTAATCACTCTATTCTCTTTCTAAAGCCCTGCACTTGCTCAGCTCTTATAAGGAAACACTAACTAAAGCACTACACCCTCCTTGACTTCTCATAAGTATTAGGCTCCCGATTGGTCCTTCCTGATCAAGTGAAAAATCAGTTCCCTTCCCTAATCTGATCAGTAAAAAAACAGTTCCCTATACTAATCTGGTATGTCCAAGGGTCAGTTTCAGGGTTACTCTCCAGTCCAGCTGATGAATCTGGGAATTTTGAGGCAATGTTACAATTGCCTTATGTACACAGACAACCCTCTCCTCCTTCCATCAAACTATAATACATGTGAGAGATGCAGTTACACAGCCAAACTGGAGGCAGAGCTCTCTCAACCCAAGACTGGCACAGTCAGTCAGGAGGAAAAGGTAACCACCCGCACCACAAATCCAGTCTCACACAGACCTATTGCATCTGCATACCCAACACATAAACACATAAAAACATACTCGGAGGCTCTAAATAAAAATCTGCCTAAACAGCAAAGACCTCCTAAGCAGATATCCAAGCAACAGCCACCCCTCAACAATACCCATGAATCACATATCTCACAAAATCAGTGTGCCTCACAGTCACAGCCCTTAAGGCCAAACAACACATCAAATACACTTGTTATAGGGGACTCTATTGTCCGGCACACTGACGTCCCGCTCACCAGACTGAACAAGGAGAAGGAGAAGGTCACTGTAAGCTGCCTGTTGGGTGCCAGGATCCACCACATAATGCAAGCACTCAGGTCACTCCAAAGCAAGTACAAGTATGACTTCGTCATTGTCCATGCTGGTGTGAATGACCTGAGACATACCTCCCTGGACTACATGAAAAGAGACATAGAGGAGCTCTCTGATCATGTAGCCCAGGCTGGTATGACCCTGACCTTGAGTAGTATCTTGCCCTCACCAAGAATGATGCCACAGTATAAAGACAAAATGATCAGTTTCAACAATTGGCTAAAGTATTGGTGTCATTAAAAGGGGATCCAGTGTTTGTCTGCCTGGGATGACATGCTCGACAAGCCACGTTGCTTCACTAGGGACAGCTTGCACCTGTCACCCTTAAGCTTTCGTATACTGGCCAAGGCTCTTGCCACCCCCATAGTGCCTTTTTTAGGCAAGGCACAAAGGACAAACCCACCTCCATAGACAACCCAAGGATAAAAAACTAAAGGTAATGCTACTCAATGCCAGAAGTCTAAACCTCAAGATGCATGCACTCAAGGCTCTCCTCAGTATGGAGAAAATCGATGTCTGTGCAGTAACAGAAACCTGGTTCAAGGCTCCTGAGAGCACCCCAGCACTACCAGGTTATAACTCATACCATGCGTTTCGGCCCCAAAACTCGGACCGAAGCACAAAAAGAGGGGGAGTTTCTATATTCATCAAAGATACCTACACCTCCAGGTAAGTGGCACTGCACGAAGCATCAGAAACCATCCATGTGCAACTAACAGTGGGCAAAACTGCCTTTCAGTTTCTAGCCTGCTACAGAACACCCTCCCTATTACAGGAACCCCACTTGGCATTCCTGAGAACACTGGAGAATATGAAGGTCTCTCCAAACACTATGTTATTGGATGACTTCAACTACCCAAACATTGACTGGGAAAACTACTCAAGCCCAAACGCCCTCGCCCAACTGTTCCTTGAATTTATAAACTCTAGCGCGATGGAACAACTGATCACCACTCCCACAAGAGGGAACAACATATTGGACCTGGTCATCACCAACATGGGGACTCTATGTTCCACACCAGAGGTAAACCCCTCATTGGTAAGATCAGACCATAAACACATTTCCTTGGACATCCATATCCCATCCCCACCCCCAGCCAAGGAAATCACTGTAAAGAATTTCTCAAAAGCCAACTTTGCACTTCTCAAGACTGAAGTGTAATCCTTCAAAGAACCGGGCCAGAGGATAATACAGCCCAGTCCACAGAATCCTTTACAAATGCATTCTATGAGCACCTGCAGGAATGCATGGATCGTGCTATCCCAAATAAAACCAAGACTCACTCCTCCAAAAACAGGAGACCTGTCTGGTGGACCCCGGCCATAAATAAGCTATACAACAGAAGGAGGAAGCTACTACATGACAGAGCAAAATTCCAAAAAGGGAAGGCATCTCTGATCAGTATTAGCAAGAAACTTCGATCCTTCATAAAATCATCAAAGGCCAGTTTCGAAAGAAAAATTGCCCTAGACACTAAAGATAATCACAAGGCCTTCTTTAGTTATGTCAGGAATATGGGTGGAAACTCCCAGATATGCTCTGAATTGTTGCATAATGGTACAAAATATACTGAACCTACAGACATAGCCAACATCCTGGCAGACAGATTCAGTGCAAACTCCCCCCCCTTCCCCCCCAAAGGAGCAAATGCCTATCCCAACTGAATGTAACCTCCCTGACATCACAGATGCACAGGTGAAAGCTGCCCTCTCCAAAGCAAAAAACCCAGCATCTATGGGACTGGTCGGTGTCCCAGGCTGTGTCTTACACGAGTTCCAAGAAGAACTTAACCCTCACATTAAGTCACTGTTCATACTTAGCCTTACTACAAGATATGTACCCAAAGAATGGCGTACAGCTACAGTGGTCCCACTCCACAAAGGTGGTGCCACAACGGACCCCGGGAACTATTGCCCCATAAGCCTGACTAGTCTGATCTGTAAAGATATGAAGCGTATTATCATGGAACTCATAAACAAAGACATTGGGAGCCTCCAGACACTGGACCCTACCCAATTCGGCTTTTTTAAGGGCAGATCTTGCCTCTTAAACCTAGTTGATTTCTTTGAAACAGTTACCAAAGCCATAGATGAGGGCAAGGTAGTCCACACAGCCTACCTGGACCTCGCAAAAGCCTTCGACACAATACCCCACTCGGGCATCATAAATAAGCTTACCAGCTTAAATATCAACCCCTATATCACAAGATGGGTTGCAAACTGGCTCAGGGATAGAACCCACATGGTCAGAATCGCAGGTGCCATGTCCGAATCCAAACCAGTTACAAGTGGCGTCCCACAGGACTCAGTTCTGGGACCTCTCTTGTTCGGTATATACTTCTGTGAGGTTCAGGCTAACACGGGGGGATTATGGCTGACAAAGTTCGCAGATGACTGCAAACTGGGGGCCATAACTGAATCTCCAGTTGACATAAGCATCCTCCAAAAGGGTCTCACAGACAGAGCATCCAAGTGCTCCGGATTATGCAGAACGCACCGCATTTAATGAAGAGCGAAGCCACTGTTCCGCTGTTCCGCATTGAACAGCTGTGGCTCCGCTACAAGGCTTTTGATTGGTTTGTGTACCGCAATTACTGCCAATTGGCATTGCGGTATACAAACCAATGCATAGTTGGCTGTGCTCTGCAGTTTTTAATTTGACTGGCTCGTAGACCGCATTTACAGCCAATCGCAAACTCGGCCTACGAGTCAATCAAGTAGAGAATATGCAGAGAACGGAAGCCAAATGCAGACCAATCGTGTTCCTGGAAGCCTTTTTGCGCCAAATTAATGCTTGAAAAGGGCTTCCAGGAGTCTGGACTCGGGAGGGAATTTTGATTTGCTGCCATTTTGATCATTGTTGTGTACTTGTGTTGGAGTCGTCGAAGTTAGTTGAGTCGATCATACTACTACGTCGGTCGGATTAAAGGAAGGAGTGGTGCTAGCCAGTTGCAGAGAGAATCCAGTCCAGATCCGAATAAGGTAAGGGTGAAGGCAATAGCCAATAGGTGTTGGCATTTTGCTTTATTTTAAATTAAAAGAAGCTTACAAGAACATTGGAGGGTGTGTACCTATAGTCAGTGGTTACAAGATAAAAGCAAAGTTCAATCCTGCCCTCCCCCCAAAAGATTCAAAACAGCTTACTTAGGAATTTGCTTTTCTGTTTTTTTTTTCTTGTTGAGGTAAGAAATATGAAGGTAGTTGGTGTTGTATTGTGTTATATTTTACTTATTTCCATTTAAATAAAAGAAACTTGCGTATCTGTGCTTGCAAGTCAGTAACCAGAATGCAAAGTTCAGTTCGTTCTTTCCCCAAAGGATACAAAACAACTTGTTTAGTGAAAAATTGCTTTTCTTTTGTTTGCTGGTACTGAGGTAAGAAATGTGACGGTAGCAAGTGCTGCCATTTTGGTTTAATTTACTTTTGTTTCTTAACAGAAAAGAACATGAAGCTTGGGGGTATGTACTTATATTTGCTGGTTATTGGCTTGAAGCAAAGTTCAATCTTCTTTCTGGAAATGATGTACAGCAGCTTGCTTAGGGAAGGGTTTCCTTTTTATATTTTATCTGCAGGTACTGAGGTAAGAAAAGAGATGGCAGTATGGGCAATTACCACACGCTTCCTCAGTCACACCTCTTATTTCTTTCTTTACTAAAAGAAGCTCAGAGATATGAGTGTATACTTACACCTGGTGGCTACTGGCTAAAAGCAAAGTTCAACCTTTCACTACCCGCCAAGGGATATAAAATAGCAGTGAAAGGCTTTTCTTTTTTTTCCCCTGGCATTGAGGTAAGACATGTGAAGGTATTAGGTGCTGCCATTTTGCTTAAATTTACTTTTTGTTCCTGTCTCTACTAAAAACAGCTGCCAAAAGGTTTGGAGGTGTGTACCTACATCAGGCAGTTAGTGGCAAGAAGAAAACTTTTGTCCTTTCCTTCCCATAAATGATTCAAAACAGTTTGTGTAGTGAAAGACTGCTTTTTTGTTTGCTGGCAATAAGGTAAGAAGTTTTAGGTAGTAGTTACTAGCATTTTATTTAATTTCTTTTTTTGGAAAAAAATGTTAAGATTCTTGTGTGTGAGAAAGAGAAAGTTGTTTTGTTATGGGCTAAATGGATTAATTCTGTCTTGGGGATTTTCAGGTAGGGCATTCTTAACTCTTGTCTTGCTAAATATATGGCAGGGATAGATCAGACTGACATGTTACTGATAAAACCTGTTCTAGATGTATTCATCTCATAATGATTAGTGAAGGGAGGACCTTAAACAATGCAGAGGTAGTACTATGACGGAATTAGAGAGAATGAGAAAACGTAGCCACTAGCCAGTTCCATCATACACTAGACTGAAAACTGTGTCTGTGGTGGTGTTAGGTCATTATGAATATATTGCCAATATATGGGGTGCCCAGTGGCCATTAGATACATTTTTGATGTATGGAGTGCTCAATGGTCATTGTGAACAGATTGCTGATATACAGGTTGCTCAGTGGTCCTAATGGGCACATTGCTGATATATACGGGATGCGCGTTGGTCATTATAGGCATATTGCTGGGATGCTCAGTGGTCATTATGGACACATTACTTAAATAGATTGAGAATTAGCAGTATGTGTGACTCTCACTCCATATATAATATGCTTTTATTTTCATATATAGATTACCATACTTTTTTCTGCCAGTTGCAGCTTTTTGAATTACCTTAAGCAAGTCACTTAACTTTCTTGTGCTTCTAGGCTCTTTCAAAAGTGGCATCTAAGTTCATACAGTTAGTTTAGTAACAAGGAAGATTTTTTATAAATCTTAATGTTACATGAAGGAATTCTATGTAGCCAAGAACAATGTGTGTGTTTAAGAGCACTGCAGATGTATAGAAATATTTTGATTGAATATATATGCGAGTGTGTGTACATAAAATCTTATATAGCAGAAATTAGCAGTATACTCTCAACATTTAAAAGAGGTCAGGAAAATGTGGACAGTCATGGTCTACACTTATCTTAGCATTTAGACACACTAGTGACAGATATGTGCTGTGCACACATTAATGTGAACTGTACCTGTTTTACAAAAGTAAATACAAATGCTTTTAAATCTTTGTGCTGTCCCACCTCAGTAATGAAATATTTACATCTTTAGCATGTAAAAGGGTATGGGTTATGCATGGATTTCCTTATCTACACATTTCAGGCAGCAAATCCATCCATACTTCAGTGTTAATTATGTGGTATTGGTATAATACCATGTCCATCATGATTTGTAGAATGAAAAGTTTTAGGTAAGCTGTGTCTAGTCACAAAATCCATAGGTTCATAGGTTGGTACTAGGCTACCAGCCCTAAGGCATATACAAGCCTAGCCGTAACAATTCCTTTTGAAGAGGGCCAAAGAGGCACTCTGCTTGACATGTATGGGCAATCTATTCCAGAGTTAGGGGAGTCTCTGGGTCAGGAACCTATCCCTCCAGCATGTTTTGTTTATTGTGATGACAAGATTTAGATCCCTGGAGCGTGTGGCTCTGAGGGATTGGGATTTCTTTAAGTGTGGCATGTCCAACAGCTCTGGGTTTGACATGGCCTTGTATGTTAAGCAGAGATCGCCTCTGAGTAGACTATATGCGACAAGAGTATAGCTGGAGTTTTTCGGTCAGTGTAGTAGGGCATCTGCTTTAGGCCTGTGATTCTTTTAGTGAGGTATTTCTGTGGCCTTTCCAGTTGTTGCAAATGTCTTCAGAGGTACATACCAGATGGGGCGTTGTATTCGATAATGGCTCTAATGAGGGATGAGTACAGTGGGACAATGACCTCCTTTTTTCTGGATGAAAAGCCCTTAGTGATGAGGTGTGCCACATAGAAGGATTTCCTGACTGTTGTGGCGATGTGGTTATCAAAGGTGAGACCACTGACCACACATCAGAATACCCAGCACATTAGAGAACATTATCTTAGCAGGCAAAGCAAGAGGAATACTGTACACTTATAACAGTACCCACACTGTTTCCTCTATGCTATTTGTGGACACAGCAGACAAAGTAAGATATTGAAAGCTTACATCTTAAATTAAAAACTAAACATGCTGGCAGCAGTGGCAGGTTATAGCAATATCACCCTGTATAACTCTACAGATATTACAACCATTTAATTGGATGAAGCAAAATACTGCTTGCCACTGCATACTTTTTTGCTAAAGGAATCACACTGGAAAAATCAACATGATGGCAGTCCATTATCTGAGAAGTACGGCTTTAAGATAAACTAAAGTGTTTGTATGTTTCTGTTGCTTGTCTCCCTAGGATGTCTCTGAAAGTAATTGCCCTTTCTAGGTTTATAAGAGCAATATTTTAAAATGTTTGCATGTTTCTGCTGCTTGTCCACTAGTACCTCTCAAAGTAATTGCCTTTTTTTTGGAGAAACTGTATGCAAAGACAGGTCTGCTGCTTGTCCCCAATGTCTATTTTATATATTTTTTTTTTGGGGGGGGGGCTGTTTGCAATGACAGGTCCTTGTAGCAACTTTCTAAGTTTATTGAGCAGTTTTTAAAGTTTGTATGTTTTTGCTGCTTGTCATCCTCGTACGTCTCTGAAACTAATTGACTTTGTTTTTGGATAAAGATAGGTGGGCAAGTGAGCACCAGAGGATTGAAAGTGTCATTGAGGCAAGGAAGTGAAGCATGCAAGCCTTTATAGTAAACAAAAGGAGCAGAGATGAGCAAGAGAAGAGGGTGCAAAGTCAGGAAACGTCCAGTCATATGGGTAGGTTATGGCCCTATTGTCTTGTATCTTTGCTATTGAGGACATCTTGTAATTTTCCTTTCTGCACTTAGTCCCATTTGTTTCATTGTCTAACACCACTGTTTTGCAAACCTGTTAGGTATAGACTACCCAGACTGCAGTGAGGACAGGGATGTAGATGCAGCTCACACCCCAAAGAAGAGAAGATACACAATTTTTCAACCAAGCTGGGCAAGTGCCTTTGACTGGCTTTCTATGAGTAGGCGCGGAGTGAAATTTGCCTTCTGCAAGACTTGCAACACGGATTTCACAATCCATCATGGGGGCCGACATGACCTGCAACAACATGCCAACAGTGAGAAACACAGGCAGAATTGTAAGCATGCAGCTGGAAGATCTATGGTGGATTTCTTTGGATCACAGAGTTTAGCAAGTACAAAGGTGGTTGAGGCAGAGGTTGGTTTTGTGTCTCTCCTTGCTAAACACAACTTATCATTTGCAGCAGGAGAACACATCCTGAAATTTATGAAGAAGTGTGGAGAGGATCAAGATGTTCTTCGTAAAATGACATGTGGAGCGACAAAGGCAGCATGCATTGCACGGGATGTGCTGGGGCCTCATCACCAGAATGATGCTGCAGCAGCCTGCCAGAAAACACCATTCTGTGTGTATATGGACCAAAGCACAGACATGGGAGATGACAAACTGTTAGTCATCCTTGTTGGTTACCTTGATGAAAAGGCAAGCAAAAATGTGACAAGGTTCCTTGATATGCCAGAATGTGTGTCCGGAACTGGACAAGCAATGTTTGATTCTTTAATGTCCAGCCTGACAAAATTTAACATTCTAGTTTCCAACATTGTGGGCTTTTCTTCAGACAATGCTGCCTCAATGATTGGAAAACACAATTCTGTGCTGTCTCGTTTAAAGGAGGTGAAGCCCACAATTGTAAACATGGGGTGTCTCTGCCACTTGGCAGATCTCTGTAGTAAGGCTGCTGTAAAAGCACTACATTCACCAGTTGAAGAACTTGTATCAGATCTGTATTGCCATTTCAGTTCCAGTGCACAATGACAACAAAAACTTCAGGAATTTGCTTTGTTCACAGATACTGACCCCCTCAAGATCATTAGACATGCACCTACTAGATGGCTCAGTCTTGGTAAGGTTATTAACAGAACCCTGGACATGTGGCCAGCTCTAAATTCATATTTTCTGTCTGCAGAGCCAAGGTCTGCTAAGATTGACTTAATTTCTAAAACTTGCAGAGTCATGAAGTGCATATGATTTTTATGTTCCTTAAGTATGCACTGGAACCCTTACTGGAGTTCAACATACAGCTTCAGAGCAGAGAAAGTCAGCTGCTGATACTGCATGCCACTGTGCATAAACTCCTGCAGCAGTATGCTGGCAGACTCCTCAGACCTGCATCTGCTGTCAGACTAATCAAACACAGTGATGTGTCAGTGTTGACTGACAGTAGCTGTGTTCTACCAAATGGTGAACTTCGTATTGGCTATGAAGTCAAGCAGTACATGAACAGCCATGAGGAGGATATTGCTGGCACAGTCATTGAATTTAACTTTTATAAAAAAGTTGCAGCTTTTATGCTGCAGTGCTGCAGAAAATGCTGAAAAGTTTCCCATGCAGGATCACTTACTGAAAGACGCTGCATTACTTATTAATCCAGCCAAAAAATTGGACATTTCTTCAGGGCTTGTCAGAGATGTAGGCTTCCGTCTGGGTGTATGTGAAAATGATGTTGAGGCCGAACAACTAATCGATGAGTTCACCCAATATCAGATCGAGGACACTGGGAATCTGACAGGCCCAGTAGATGGGCCCCACTCATGTGTGTCACAGTACTGGGCACACCTTCTGAGGACCTTTGCACTGAAGGGAAACTGCCACTCTTTAAGCAGCTGATGATGAGCCTACTTTGCTTGCCACACTCTAATGCACAAGCGGAAAGGGCATTTAGTATGGTGCGGAAAGTGAAAACTGAACTGCGTCAGTCTCTGAGTGTAAAAACACTGAACTCTTTGTTGGCAATTAAAATGAATGAAGAACTGGATGTCTGTGATATTAAGCTGCCAAAACCGGTTTTAGAGGCTGCCAAGAAAGCCACAGCAACATACAATAAGTCTACATCAGATGTATGATAGGATGTTTAACTTGGTCTAAACTTTGTGTGAATTGCAATATGTCTGTTTACAAAAATAAAAATCACATTTACTACATGTGTTAGGCTGCCAAGAAAAACACAGCAGCATACAGTATTACAGTAAGTCTACATCAGATGTATGATAGGATGTTTAACTTGGTCTAAACTTTGTGTGAATTGCAATATGTTTGTTTACAAAAATAAAAATCACATTTACTACATGTGTTAGGCTGCCAAGCAAAACACAGCAGCATACAGTATTACAGTAAGTCTACATCAGAGTGACATATGATAGGAATAGGATGTTTAACTTGGTCTAAACTTTGTGTGAATTGCAATATGTCTGTTTACAAAAATAAAAATCACATTTACTACATTATCTAAGTGCTGTTTCATTTACTTATGGTGTGGTTATGGTATTGCAGATTAAAGGTTTTTGGATCTGAGAAGTGTGGTATTGAATGTTAGTTCTACCAAGCTCCATGGCAATGGTGCGTTTTCGTGCAGTGTGCGAAAATAGGGTGTTCCACATTTTGACCATTTGTCACACATTGTTAGGGTCTGTGTTCCACATTGGCCACTTTAGAGGTTGAGACCTATGCTCACAGAGATGGGTGCTTGGTGCCAGAGCCACGGTCTCAAGCTAAATGCTAAAAAGTGCATAGTCATCTCCTTTGGGAAAAACAAGGTGCCCACAAATTACCACATAGGTGGTAATCCATTAAGTACGGAAGAGGTAATTAGAGATTTGGGGACCAACGTAGACAGTAATCTCTCCTTTGATAATCACGTTGCCAAAGTAGTTAGAAAGACCTTCTATATAGCCCACCTTATCACGAAAGGGTTCGCATCTAGATCAAGAGAGGTCATTGCACCCCTCTACTCATCACTCATCAGGCCCATAATTGAATACAATGCCCCTTTTGGGATGTACCTTACCCGACACCTGCAGCAACTGGAGAGACCCCAAAAGTACCTCACCAAGAGGATCATGGGCTACAAACAGATGTCCTATGCAGCTCGACTAAAGAAACTCCAGCTCTACTCAGTTGCTTACCGCCTACTCAGAGGTGATCTATGCCTGACGTACAAAGCCATGTCAAACCCAGAATTAATGGACATGCTCCACCTCAAAAAATCCAAGCCCCTTAGAGCTACATGCTCCAGGGACTTAAACCTCAGCACAAAAATAAATAGGACATGCTGGAGGGACAGATTCATTTCCCAGAGGCTCCCCTCACTCTGGAATAGAATCCCAATTCTCTTTTAGACATAGACCCTCGCTGACCCTCTTCAAGCAAAATCTGGACGCGTGGATGGGAAATCACAAATTCACCCCTGGGATCTCTTCTGTGTCCCTGCTAGACAGAGGCACAGTAAACTAATCTTAAAGGGTACCTTCTGTGACCTACTTTACAGAGGCACAGTAGGCTAATCTAATAGGGAGGCGGAAGTCAAATACACTCTGGCTAGGCTTATAAATGCCCTAGGGCAGATAGCCTAGTATCTACCTATGAACCTATGAACCTATATGATGGAGAGAAGGAAGGTTGATATATTGTGCATGCAAGAGACCCGATGGAAGGGAAGTAAGGCCAGGTGTTTAGGAAACGGGTTCAAATTGTTCTATCATGGTGTGGATGGCAGGAGAAATGGGGTAGGGGTTATACTAAAGGAACAATATGCCAAGAGTGTTTTAGATGTGAAGAGAGTGTCTGACAGAGTGATGTTTATGAAGCTCGAAATTGATGGTGTAATGATGAATGTTGTTAGTGCATATGCTCCACAAGTTGGGTGTGCGATGGATGAGAAAGAGAAATTTTGGAGTGAGTTGGATGAAGTTGTGGTGAGTGTACCCAAGGGTGAGAGACTAGTGATTGGAGCAGACTTTAATGGGCATGTTGGTGAAGTGAACAGAGGGGATGAGGAAGTGATGGGTAGGTATGGTGTTAAGGAGAGGAATGCAGAAAGGTCAGATGGTTGTGGATTTTGCGAAAAGGATGGACATGGCTGTGGTGATTACGTATTTTAAGAAGAGGGAGGAGCATAGGGTGACATACAAGAGTGGAGGACGATGCACACAGGTGGATTATATCCTATGTAGGAGGGCCAGTCTGAAGGAGATTGGAGACTGTAAAGTGGTGACAGGGGAAAGTGTAGTTAAGCAGCATAGAATAGTGGTCTGTAGGATGACGTTGGTGATCAAGAAGAGGAGGAGGAGTGTAAAAGCAGTGCCAAGGACTAAATGGTGGAAGTTAAAAAAGGGTGATTGTGAAGTGGAGTTAAGGGAAGAGTTAAGACAGGCACTGGGAGGCAGTGGAGAGTTACCGAATAGCTGGGTAACTACAGCAGAACTAGTAAGGGAGACTGCTAGAAAGGTGCTTGGTGTGACATCTGGACAGAGGAAGGAGGACAAGGAGACCTGGTGGTGGAA
Organism: Protopterus annectens; assembly: GCF_019279795.1. NCBI lineage: Eukaryota > Metazoa > Chordata > Ceratodontiformes > Protopteridae > Protopterus > Protopterus annectens. The sequence continues at coordinate 668,217,312 of NC_056727.1, read as the reverse complement.
TGAGGAAGTACAGGAGAGTATACAGAGGAAGAGGCTGGTGAAGAAGAAGTGGGAATGTCAAAGAGATGAAGAAAGTAGACATGAGTATAAGGAGATGAGGCGCATGGCAAAGAGAGAGGTGGCAAAAGCTAAGGATAAGGTGTATGGAGAGCTGTATGAGAGATTGGACACTAAAGAGGGAGATTAGGACCTGTACTGATTGGCTAGACAGAGGGACAGAGCTGGGAAAGATGTGCAGCAGGTAAGGGTGATAAAGGATAGTGAGGGAAAGGTACTCACAAGAGAGGAGAGTGTGTTGAGTAGATGGAAAGAGTATTTTGAGAGGCTGATGAATGAAGAGAATGAGAGAGAGAGAAGGTTGGATGATGTGGGGATAGTAAATCAGGAAGTGAAGCAGATTAGCAAGGAGAAAGTAAGGACAGCTATGAAGAGGATGAAGAATGGAAAGGCTGTTGGCCCAGATGACATATCAGTGGAAGCATGGAGGTGCTTAGCAGAAATGGCAATGGAATTTTTAACTAGATTGTTTACTGAAATTTTGGAAAGTCAGGGGATGCCTGAGGAGTGGAGAAAAAGTGTTTTGGTACCTATCTTTAAGAATAAGGGTGATGTGAAGAGCTGCAGTAACTACAGAGGGATAAAACTGATCAGTCACAGCTTGAAGTTATGGGAAAGATTAGTAGAAGCTAGGTTAAGAAGGGAGATGATTATTAGTGATCAGCAGTATGGTTTCATGCCAGGAAAGAGCACTACAGATGCAATGTTTGCTCTGAGAGTGTTATTGGAGAAATACAGAGAAGGTCAGAAGGAGTTGCATTGTGTCTTTGTAGACCTGGAGAAAGCATATGACAGGGTGCCTAGAGAAGAGTTGTGGTATTGTATGAGGAAGTCGGGAGTGGCAGAGAAGTATGTAAGAGTTGTACAGGATATGTACGAGGGTAGTGTGACAATGGTGAGGACTGCAGTGGGAGTGACAGATCCATTTAAGGTGGAGGTGGGATTACATCAAGGATCAGCTCTGAGTCCTTTCTTATTTGCAGTGGTGATGGACAGGTTGACAGATGAGATCAGACAGGAGGCCCCGTGGACTATGATGTTTGCAGATGACATTGTGATCTGCAGTGCGATTAGAAATCAGGTTGAGGAGACTCTGGAGAGGTGGAGATATGCTCTAGAGAGCAGAGGAATGAAGGTCAGCAGGGCTAAGACAGAATATATGTGTGTAAATGAGAGGGAGGGTAGAGGAATGGTGAGGATGCAGGGAGTAGAGTTGGTAAAGGTGGACAAGTTTAAGTACTTGGGATCAACAGTTCAGAGTAATGGTGAATGTGGAAGAGAGGTGAAGAAGAGAGTACAGGCAGGGTGGAATGGGTGGAGAAGAGTATCAGGAGGGATTTGTGACAGATGGGTACCAGTAAGAGTGAAAGGCAAGGTCTACAAGAGGGTAGTGAGACCAGCTATGTTATACGGGTTGGAGACAGTGGCACTGACAAAAAGGCAGGAGTCAGAGCTGGATGTGGCAGAGTTAAAGATGTTAAGATTTGCACTTGGTGTGACTAGGATGGATAGGATTAGGAATCAGTATATTAGAGGGTCAGCTCATGTTGGGCAGTTTGGAGACAAAGCAAGAGAGAACGAGATTGCGTTGGTTTGGACATGTGCTGTGGAGGGATGATGGGTATATTGGGAAAAAGATGCTAAGGATGGAGCTGCCAGGTAAGAGGAAAAGAGAAAGGCCTAAGATAAGGTTTATGGACGTGGTGAGAGAGGACATGCAGGCGATTGGTGTGACAGAGCAAGATGCGGAGGATAGGAAGAAATGGAAAGAGATGATCCGCTGTGGCGACCCCTAATGGGAAAAGCCGAAAGATGATGACGATGATGATGATGATGATAAAAGAGATAAAGAACTGTAAGAGGGATCTTTAGAAAAGGGAATGAGCAAATTACATTTATATAAATGGAAACTGAGGGAAGAATGCATGCATAATAATGTTCAGAAAGAGGAGGAGTGAGGTTTAAGGGAAGGTAGGAATTCAGAAACTTATGTTGAACTAATGATAGTAGCAAAGAAAATATATGTGATGTTTACTGTGTTTAAATGTTAAAATGGTTTGTTTTCTTTTGTTGTATGTTTGCCTATGTCTTAAATGCTAATTTAATAAAGGTGTTTAAAAGAAAAGAAAGAAGATTAAGGTTTAACTATAGACCCATGTTAAAAAAATGAATGACTACGCTAGATGACTGCTTATTTTGTAATCATTCAGATTCTCAAACTGTGTAACAGAACTGAGAATAATACAGTAAGTAGCACACAGCAAAACCACATTATAGTTTAGTGTAAAGTTAAAGCACAGTCATCAGTAACATATAGTTTACTATGAAAAATCTATTTTGCCACATTAAAAGTGCTCTGTTCATTGGCAGTCGAGCCAGTCACCATCTTGTCTTGAGATTTATAAACCTCACTACAGTTACCCAAGGATTTGGCTAACCAAATGAGTGGTAGAAATGGAGTGTAAAGAGGCATTGAAGAGGAATGAAGGGGGTATGTTGTTAAATGCACCTAAAATGTAAACAAGAAAGGCTTATTATCTCCTTCTGCCACTGAGTAAATGTAAAATACCATTGTCCAGTTTTCATCTTGATAACCTGGAATTGTAATGGTCTGTACTGCTTCCGCCTCATTCAAAGTTGATTGATTGAACATGGCTTGACTGCTTCAAGCTGGCAAACAATCAGTGCAATTACTACTCTTGCATGCTTGCGAATTAATATAATAAATAGTTTGATCAAGCATGCTCTGTCTTCCATTTTGTGGTTCAGGAGAGGAGAATGTATTAACTGAACTAGTAGTATCTTTGCTTTTTTTTTTTTTGGGGGGGGGGTGCACGGATGGTTGTTTACGTGACAGCATATATTGGTACTGTCGACCTTATGATTACTTTGGCCCAGTGGCCGAGACTTAGTGCAAGGACCAAGCTGCAGTACAATTTTTAATAACAAGTAAGCAAAAAGAAAAGGCTCTTATATATTAAACTTAAGCAGCTCCAAGTAATTTTGTTTTTTTCTTAGCTCTGCTTTGGTGATTGCACGTGCTGCTGCACTGAACACTTCTTTCATTATTAGTTTGCATCAGTTATAGCAAGTCCTTGTGTCATAAATGTGACTGTGAATTAAATTCAGCAAGCAGGTTGGGTTCGGTGATCATTAGCGAGAATGCCGGATAAACGTTTCCTGTACTACACTTGTTAAGACATCTCCTTATCACCAGTCCTATATTTTAATACTATGCTGCTGTACGTCTGTTGTACTGTTGTACTACTAGTGATTCATGAACTGAACACAGCAAGTATGTTGTTTTTCTGATGAAGGTTAGGGTCAGGCCATAACTTTACCTTCCTCTTAGTCTTCACTTTTATTCTATTTCTTTTTACTTATTGTCCAGAGTTAGAGAGTTAAAGAAGTAGCAGCAGGAAGGCTGATGGATGGTTCAGTTGACACTTAGACATTGCAGTGCAGTCATGGTGACCATGGCCTACCTCAGCTGTGTACACATCATTTTGTAGAACCTGTCTTGATTTTCTAGCAACTATTGAAGAAAATCAGTCAGTAATAAGAGACTTTAGAGTTTAATATTTCTTATTGTTCAAGAAAAAATGTATTGTGTTGTTATACTCTGCTGCCCAGATTTATGCATCATATTTTTGTCTTTTCTAAAACCTGTGATTGTGTAGCAAATCTTTCAGGACTGAAATCACATCAAAATAATGACAGATATTTGAGTTTAGACTTTGTGTCCTTTCAGAAAATGCAAACCATTTGCTAATGCAAATCTATTATTCTAGCAACTTTCTAAGTTTTAACATCAGTATTTAAAACCTGTCTGATTTTGGACCTCAGCCCAACTCAAACACTGTGCTGTTTGCTGTAGTGAAGTGAACTGAATCACTTCACCACAGTAAACATGTTTTTGGTGAGGTAATTTTAAGCAGTGACTTCTCTGGCTTCCACAATTTTATTTTAATTACTTTTACATGTTAGACAGCTTCAAGCATGTTTAATGTTGGGCCAGTAGTAATGGCCAAGTGAGAGGAGCAGCTCTCAGGCAGACGGGAAGGCTGATAGTTGGCAAGCAAACAGTGCAGAGTAGTGGGGACATACTTCAACTTTACCAGATGATTCTTTTGCTGAGATGCCAGCACTGGATATCAAATGTTGTGCCAATTTTTTTTATATCAATTTTATTATGATCACTTATGCTTTAAAACAAAGAGTAACCTTAAGAGCTATACAGTTTAAATAATATCCCTCATACTGGGCATGCCTATCTTATATTCTGATTTATTAAAAATGTTACTCTCTTTAGATGGTGTGCTTGATTCATTTGCAATAACTGCATGTGGAATTCAAGTGTGGTGCTTCTGGGTGTTGATATCTTCACAAAAAATGTAATTGATTTGATGTTTATTCTTGTTAAACTTTGAGATGGGTACAGAATGGGGCTAACAGATGCTCACTTGATGGGAGGGAAAGATGGAAAGTAGAGTACGTAAATTAATATAGCAGTACATTCAGTGTTCTGTTGGCTGCATTATTCTCCTCAGTCCTAATCCTCCAATATTGGAGCCACTTAATTGAATCAGGATCATCTAGGTGTAGTTTGATAAAAGAGATGGGTTACCAATAGGAAGGAGCATGGTTATGTCATGCAGGGCCTGGGCTTTGCTTAACAGGAAATGGCATGATGGAAAGTGGCAATCCTACCTGACAGAGGTAGAAAACCTTCTCCTTTTAGTCAGATCACTTATTTATAAAGCAGGAAATCTGACTTAATTTTAACAAATGTTTCTGTAAATTTCTTTTCATTTTTTTACTTTGATTGCAAGTACTATTTTTACATTTTCTGAGGGTTTGTCAACTTTTTATTTGAATCAGGAAAATGCTGTCTTATGGAAAGCTGGATCATACACATGCTGCAATGGAATACAAACCTGTAAACAGTTTCTCTAAAGCTTTTGAATTATTACCCTAAAGATTTGAAAACTTAAGAATAATCTAAGCTCTAGAAAGAGTTTCTGTTAAATATTTAAGAGATTTATGCAAGGACAGAAATGAATCCTAGTTACACTCTCCATCATAAAAACATTAACAACATGCCATTTACTTGTTAAGACACAAGCTGAAACCTGCACATACTTAAAATCTTTAGGATGAACACTGTACTCTTTTTCAACCAGTTCCTTCTTTTAACTTCCACGTTCAAAATCAAAGTCTTCAAAATCAAAAATTAGGGGCGAGGGTTGTGTCTTAGCCATTTTAGATAAAGCAAGTAGAAAGACTGAATACATTTTCATGAGACATTAAAGTTTTTTTCATAGCCAGACTGAAAGAAATTGTAAACTCCATTCTTGAAACTGTTTTCCCAAAGTTTAATTTCTTTAAAAAAAAATATTTCCACAAAGTGAATTTCCACCTAAAAGTTGTCCTTTAGTTGTAAATAACCTACAGATCAGGACTTGCAAGAACCCAGTTGCAGGAAAAAACACTGACTTGTCACACTAAAGCATTTGAATGATCAGATATTAATCTTCTATAGAACAGTTAAGGTTTAAATGAATACTGAGGAACTCTCTTAAAAACTCCAGATCTCCTCTTTGTTAGCAGTCAGATACAAGCCTGAGCACTGAACAGATCTAACAAAATGTAATACTCTGAGAGAGACTTTTTAATAATGAAAGCACGCAGAACATTTAGATGGACTGATACCGTATTTTTTTGTGCACAAATTGTGTTTATTTTCCTTCATGAGGCTTGGTGGATATACCAAAGTGCATTTTACTGTGTTTTTCTGTCAAAAAAGTAACGTTTGTGAACTGGTAGCTTTACTGACATTATTGTTGCTTGTTTTCCACAGGAAAGAGGCATCATTTGCTGCTTGATCATGGAACAGATATTTCCACAGTCGTCCTTCTTCCAGGCAAAAAAAGAAAAAAGTTAAGCAAACAGCCTTTGTCATCACAGCAGGCTAGCAATTTGCCACGGTAGCAGGTGGGTGACTCTACTGTGGCCATTTGTTGTACCTCAGACCACTCGTCTTTTACCCTGGATCCCTGTGGTGTGGCCTCTACAGCCACACAGGGATAGCCATGTCATCTGTGTCTGTTAGAATCCCCTCAGTGGGTGGGCAAGGGAGAGCCACTCTTGTTGCTCCTGGGAGAGGGAACAGGGAAGGTTTCTTTGTTGCATCAGAATGCTGTGTCCAAACCTGGGGAAGCAGTGACTGACATTAGTAACATGACTGGCCCCATTGTTCCTGTCAAAAAGAAACAGAAAACCAAGCATGTATCTACTCCTCTTCAAATTTCTGTACTTTTCCGTTATCGGGGCAATACTTCTAATAAGCGCTTTGAGTGCTTGGAATCTTAGCACGCTCATCTGATTTTGATGCTGTTCATGTGAATATATCACATACATCTACATTTTTACTCTGATATAAAAGATTCTTGAAACAGTATTTAACAAGTACTTTACAATTAGAAGGTGAAAATGGAAGACCATTTTAAGGAGTTGTCTTATCCTAGCTAGCCTGTGAACCCTCATTCAAACATCTGCCCACGGGAAAGCAAAATACTCGACTTCAATCACTGTGAATTACTGAAAAGAGCCAGAGACTTCCTTAATGTTCTGTCTGGCTTTGATGTGCTGATTTCACACAGCACTCACTGTAACAAACACATGACATGACAGGAAGTAAATCTGTTTATTTTTTCCCTTTGTCGGACAGTTTCCTATAGTGTTTGCTTTCCTGAACAAGTGATCATAGATAATTATGCCAGTAGCGAAAAAGCAATAAAAAGTGGCTGTTAATTTAGTTACTATTTCCCCTGTACTTCTCCCACAAAATGTTGTGCATCCCCATTGGGTTGGAGTTATCTAGTAACAGTCTTCAGTAGGTGTGTCCTTCATTCTATTCACAACTGTCTTAATAAATACTCCGTAGAACAAGGTGCGGTTTGTTTGGGGAATGGTAGCAACACAGCAAAAAAAAAAAAAGATTACAGCATGATATAAAGTCCAAATCACAACAGCAATTGCGAGCGCTTGCTAAAATTCCAAAGACAGCTCAGTTTCTGAGTCTCCCTGTGAGGGGTTTCTCTTTCTCTGAGACTATTGCTAGAATGTCCCAGTGTTTTTATGTGGGAGAAGACTGAGGTTTCTCAGTGCCTCAAAAAATACTATGAGTTGTTACAGAATGGTTTTCCAGAAACTACACCCATTCCTCCTGTCCTGTCTGTTTTAGAGGATATATGTCTTACTGCCTGCAGTTTACCTGATAGTCAACTAGCTGTCTCTAAAAAGGCAGATACAATGTATACAGTTCTTCAGTTTTTTAAATTTATATGCAATGATCCCAAACCTGAACCAGCAGCTGGCTTCCATAGTTGACTCCACTGCTGCTAAGCACTTAGTTAATTCCAATCCTACTCTTTCTAACAAGGATGGAACATTATTGCTAAGTATGGAGGAAAAGTGTATACCTACAATTCTGATTTTCAGAATTTTAACTTTTCAGGCTCACGTGTTAAAGTTTGTCCTGACATATTGTAAAAGTATGCAGAATGTTTTATCTACAGTTTCTTCTTGTAAACAAAATATGCTTTAAATAACTTAGTTTCTTCTATTGCTCAGGTCACTGCTCATTGTTTGTAGTCTGTGTATGACTCTGTTGACACTTCCAGGGCTGTGGCCACTGGTACTGTTTTAAGGAGGTTTGTTTGGCTGCATTCTCAGAACCTCCTGGATGATGTAAAAATGAGAGTTTACATTCTGCCTTGGGTGGAGATTTAGTGTCTGGTCACTCTTCTGCAGAGGTGATCACAAAGTGTGATGAAAGTGGCAAACTGATCTAGGGAATCTCTAAGATTTAGAGCCCTCCTTTTCCAAATTGTCCAAGGGATTTCCTTACCTCTCCTGTAATTTTGGCAAAAAAAAAAAAAAACAGAACAAGCAGTCTCAAGAGAATTCAGGTGAACAGACTTTTAAGAAATAGTATGGAGGTTCCAAAAAAGAAGTTTCAGATCTACCATAACCAAGGGCAGCCCAACAAGTCTGAATGACTATTCAAGAGACCTTGTAATCCATTCCCACCCTGGCCCAATTTTTCTTCCAAAAAGACTGAATCTCCATGTTATATTTTGGCAACAGATTATTTCAGACAAATGGGTTCTGAAAATCATTCATCAGGGTTACAGATGGCAGTGGGAGAAAATTCTTCCTTTCCAGGGAGGTCATTCCTCATCCTGTAGATCATACTCTGTCTCCACATGTTCTTCATCATATGCTGTTCCAAGGAGTGATACAACCAGTTTCCTCTTCCCATGTGGGGAAGGGATTTTATTCAAGGGTGTTCATAATGCCAAAGAAAGAAACATTTTGGAGACCAGCTCTGAATCATTATTTCCTAAACTTTTTGTGATAGTGCCACTTTCAAAGTTATGTCATTTCACAACCTGTTACCTCTTCTTCATCTTTCAAGTTTCCTGGTAACCCTAAACATAAACAATGTTCATCATCAAATCCCTATCCATTCAGACTTCATGCATTTCTTCAGCTCTTGTGAGTCTGAATGATATTAGCAGGTCTCTGCCTTACCCTTTGGACTAGCCACTGTAGTCTGCAATAAGAATGTTCACAAAGTGTCAAGCTCCAGTTATAGCTCAACGCAGGCTACCGAGTATCCACATTTTTCCATATTTGGACAACTTGCTCATCTTTGTAGAGTCTTTTTCAAAAATGTCAGAAATCTCTCTCTTTGGTGCAGGTCTCTTGCACAAGCTGGGATTCCAAGAGAACATTCAAAGATCATTCTTGACTCCCTCACACAGGATTGTGTTCTTTGGATGTCAACTAGACACCTCAGTTAAAAGAGCTTTTCCTCCACAGGAAAGAAAGATTTTTATTTAGATCTAGTTCTAAGTTTTCCATTCAGACTTCAGTCATGCAAGGGAATACCTCAGAATTCTGGGTTGCATGGCATCTATGATTCTCATGACAAGACTCCACGTTAGAAAGAGACAGTGGTTTCTGAAATCTCTTTGGTCCCAGCATCAACACCCTTTATCTTTTTAGATCTCAGTACTGGGATTTGTCAGAATTTTTATTTTTTTTTTTGGTGGGAACAACCGATATCCCTAAATCTAGATCTTTCCTTCTCCCTCCCTGCTCCAAAGCAATCAGTCTCCACAGACACTTTGGACTTTGTATGGGGAGCAGTTTCAGGAGGGATAAAAGTGCAGGGGGTGTGGGACACCAAGGACGGATGCAAGAACATAAATATCAAGGAGTTGCTTGCCCTGATCAAGGCACTCAACTCTCTGAACCATCTTTGGTCTCTGAGACCTTTTCAAGTGGTTACAGACAATGCTGCAGTCATATAGTACATCAATAAGCAAGGGGGATCCACATTATAGCCCCTTTGCAGATTAACCATGTTAGCATGGGCTATCGCTTCACAGCACAGTCTCACTCTACAGGCATCCTACATTCCGTCAGATCAAAACTGTGTGGCAGACAAACTGAGCAGGACCAGGGCAGACCATCACAAATGGAAACTAAATCAGGTGGTCTTCTAAGATTTGCTCTAACTGTGGAGAGTTCCTCAAGTAGGCCTCTTTACCTCCCCTCTGAACAATCAACTGGCAAAATTCTGTTCCAGGACTCTGTACAAAAAGGCCTGGAAAACAGATGCCTTTTATTTTCTACAGACAGGAATCCTCTCCACTAATATCCAAGGTACTTCGGAAGATTAAGAAGGAATCCACCAAGATCATTTTAGTGATTCCCTTCTGGCCTTGGCAGCTGTGGTTCTCCCTTCTTTTGCAAATGACCAGGAGCAATTATCACAAGCTTCCTCACAGAATGGATCTACTCACACAAGAACAGGGGTGTCTGATACACTCTGACATCAACCATCTTTAATTGACTGGCAGACTGCCTGGATGATAGGGACTTAATTCCCTTTAGACACCTGTTTTCTGAGGATGTGTAGCAGGTACCAATGGAGGCAAGAAAGCCTGCTACTAGAAAATTGTATATTAGCAAATGGAAATGATTTTCTAGTTGGTGCCAACAACACAACTAGCACCCATTTATGGCTAGTAGTTCTCTGGTTTTACAATATTTGTGTGAGTTACTATCCTATGGCCTTTCTTATTCCTCTATCAGTGTTCTTTTATTGGCCATTTCAACATGTCTGCACATGGATCCTCCTCTTTCAAGGCAGTCTCATGTCAAATGTTCTTGAAAGGGGTTTTGCATAAGAGGCCTCCAAGTAAACCAGTGGCCCCTGCTAAGGATCTTAATTTTGTATTAGAGAAGCTAACACTTGCTCCATTTAAACCAGCTAATCTGACTTTAGACTCTTAACATGAAAAACTGTTTTACTGATTGTTCTGACCTCTGCAAGAAGGGTATCTGAGTTGTAAGCTCTTATAGTGAGTCACCCCTACCTCAGTTTCTATAGGGACAGGGATTCTTTGAAAACTAATCCCTCCTTTATGCCTAAAGTGGTATCCAAGTATACTTTAAGCCAAACTATCCATCTCCCCATTTTCTTTCCTTTACCTAAACATGAGGAAGAAAGGTTTCTCCATGCCTTGAATGTCCACAAACAACTCCGGTACTATCTTGACAGAACTAAATCTTTCAGATCTTCAAATCAATTGTTAATTTCTTGTGAAGATAAGAAAAAGGGACAACCTGTGCCAAAACAGACAATTTCCAAATGGATGTCTAAGGCTATTACCTTTTGTTACAATCACCACAACAAATTTATTCCAGGCAAGGTCAAGGCCCACTCTACCAGGGCCTTGGCTGTATCTTTGGATTTTCAGAAAGGGTTGGATTCTTGAAGTATTCTAGAAGCTGCTACTTGGTCCTCTGTACACACTCTTATAAAGCACTATAAGCTTGTTACCTTTTCTAGGTCTAGATCAAGCTTTGCTTGGACCATTCTGTAGGGGCTCCCGGACCCTTCTTCTTCTTCCTCACAAATATAGTTAGCTATGGTAATCTACCCATATAGTGAATGCAGCAGTGATCAATATGAAGAACACAGTACAGTTTTGTAAGTTGAACTTACCATAACTGTATTTGTTTGAATGATCATTGCCGCAGTAGTGCTCCCTCCCTCCATCCCCCTTGTTTTTTTTTTGGTGTGTTTTTTAAGTCAGGGTGTGAACATTTATTTTTTGTGATTGTTAGCATTGTCCTTTCAGAGTCAGCCTCCCTCTCAATGCTGGCAGGAAAGCATGGAAGGGCATTGCACCTAAACTTGTCTTTTGGTCAGCTCAGTTCAAAAGGCTTGATCTTGGGTGTGTGGAAGGTGTCCTGAAGCTTTGGAAGCTGTCCGGGTTGTTATATCCTTGGCAGGATATAACCCATATAGTTAAGGCTACTGCAGCAGTGATCATTCTAACATCTACTGTTATGATAAGTTCCATTTACACAACTGTACTTTCTGTTTACTAGTGTCTAATTATAGATGGTTGAATATGAGCTAAGTAACCCTCCTTGAATTGTGATAAGTGGTTTAGCAATACTAGTATAGACAGAGATGAGTGAAAATAACAGTAGGCAGTCACCATTTTATTTGATTCAACATTCTGAGATCAAAGCACTCCCAGAAAACATTGGAATTTCTTAATCCTGTCACAGAATGTAAGGTCAGAAAGGACCAAATAATAGTTTACCTCTGGCCCTTAATGAAAACACAGACCTTCTGCCCGATATTTAAAAAGTGACCATCATTTATTTTTTATGTACATCCAAAGGCACATCATAATATATATCCACAAACACAGAAGAATTACTTTTGTTTGCAATGTACTAAATCATTTAAAAAGTTTAAACAGCCTCTAAGTCTTAAGGCAGAACATCGCCAACACCACTGTTTTAATCATCCTTTTAGGTTTTAGGTTTATCACACATAGCACAACATCGCTTCTTGTTCAGCAGGGTTTTTTTTCCTTTTTATTGCCACAGAAGCATTCACTAATTTTCTGATTATCTACTTAATCTAATTGATGGTCAAGGGGAGAGAGAAAGAGCCTATCCTGACACTAATTAGAGATAATGTACGAGAACTAATCCTGAAAGGGGCCCCAACCCATTGCAGGACACATACATAGACAGTAATGCTCACACATAACTGAACACATGCTTTTTAGTAATTTGGAGGAATACAGATTTACCTATGATATGTATTTTATATGTGGAAGGAAACCAACCATAGCACCTACCAAAACCTAGTATGGATGTGGGGAATCGTGCGGAATCTGCACAGAAGGCACACCAGATGAATACTGAACTGTTAAACTAAGTTCTGTGAGGCAGCAACCCTAACTGCTGTGCACCTACAACCATGCTGATTCAAACACACAGACATTTGTCACAGTCTTATTTTGTGACAGGAAATTAGGTAGTCTACCAGTAACTAACTAAATCATGTAAAAATAAACCCACAAGCAGAAAAAAAATCTCCTGTTTGGTATATACTTCTCTGAAGTTCTGGCCAAAATCAAAGGACTCTGGTTGACAAAGTTCGCAGATGACTGCAAACTGGGAGCCATTATTCACTCTCAAGCTGACGTTGACGTCCTACAAAAAGGCCTCACTGACACCAATGACTGGTGCCAGAACGATGGCCTTAAGCTCAATGCCAAAAAGTGCATTGTCATCACCTTTGGGAAAAACTCAGTGCCACAAACTACCTCATCCATGGTAGCCCTCTCAACTCCCAAGGTGTGATAAGAGATCTAGGGACACAAGTGGATAGCAACCTTTCCTTCAACAACCATGTGGCCACTGTAGTTAGAAAGACCTTCTATGTGGCACACCTCATTACAAAGGGTTTCTCATCCAGGAAGAAGGAGGCAATAATCCGTCTCTACTCATCCCTCATTAGACCCATTATAGAGCATAATGCCCCATTTAGCATGTACTTCACTAGATACCTGCAACAACTGGAGAGGCCACAGAAATTCCTCACAAAGAGGATTCTAGCACTCACTTGCCCCACACAGACAGACTCAAAAAACTACAGCTATACTCCGTCTAATATCATCTACTTAGAGGCAATCTCTACTTGGCATACAAAGCCATGTCAGTCCCAGTGCTACTAGACATGCTTCATCTGAAAAAGACTCAGTCCCTCTGCACCACATGGTCCAAGGACCTCAACCTCATCACTACAATAAACAGAACCTGCTGGAGGGACAGGTTCCTAACCCAGAGACTACCCATACTCTGGAATAAACTCCCCATTCAGCAAACCAAACACATAATCACACAAAAACATACTCGGAGGCTCTAAATGAAGATCTGCCTAAGCAGCAGAGACCTCCAAAGCAGACACCCAAGCAACCGCTACCCCAAAACAAAACACGTGCAACACATATCTCACAAAGCCAGTGTGCCAAACAGTCACAGCCCTCAAGGCTAAACAACACACCTGATACACTTGTAATAGGTGACTCTATCGTCAGGCACACTGACGTCCCGCTCACCAGGCTGAACAAGGAGAAGGTCACGGTGAGCAGCCTGTCTGGCGCTAGGATCCGCCACATAACACAAGCACTCAGGTCACTCCAAGGCAAGTACAAATATGACTCAGTCATTCTCCATGCTGGTGTGAATGACCTGAGACGTACCTCCCTGGACTACATGAAAAGAGACATAGAGGAGCTCTCTGAGCATGTAGCCCAGGCTGGTATGACGCTGACCTTGAGTAGCATCTTACCCTCACCAAGAATGATGCCACAATATGAAGACAAGATGATCAATTTCAACAATTGGCTTAAGTATTGGTGTCATTCAAAGGGGATCCAATGCCTGTCAGCTTGGGATGATATGCACGACAAGCCACGATGCTTTGCTAGGGACGGCTTGCACCTGTCACGCCTGGGCTTTCGGATATTGGCAAAGGCTCTTGCTACCCCCATAGTGCCTTTTTTAGGCAAGGCTCAAAAGACAAACCCACATCCATAGGTATCACAAGGGATAAGAAACTAAGAGTAATGCTACTCAATGCTAGAAGTCTAAACCTCAAGATGCACTTTTCGAAACTCTCCTTAGCATGGAGAACATTGATGTCTGTGCAGTAACAGAAACCTGGTTCAGGACTCCTGAGAGCACCCCAGCACTACCAGGTTATACCTCATACCATGCTTTTCGGCCCCAAAACTTGGACCGAACCACAAAAGGAGGGGAGTATCGATATTCATCAAAGATACCCACACCTCCAGGTTGGTGGCAAAGCACGAAGCATCAGAGACTATCCATGTGCAACTAACAGTGGGTAAAACTGCCTTCCAGTTTATAGCCTGCTACAGACCACCCTCCCAAACCCAGGAACCCCACTCGGCCTTCCTGAGAACACTGGAAAATATGAAGGTCTCTCCGAACACCATTATATTGGGCGACTTCAACTACCCAAACATAGATTGGGAGCATTACTCTAGCTCCAACACCCTTGCCCAAAGGTTCCTAGAATTCATAAACTCAAATGCTATGGAACAACTTGTAACCACTCCCACAAGAGGGGAAAACATACTGGACCTGATCATCACCAACATGGGGACTCTATGCTCCAGACCAGAAGTGTATCCCTCACTGGTAAGATCAGACCATAAACTGATCTCACTGGATATTCACATCCCAACCCCACGCCCTGCCCAGAAAACCACAGTGAAAAACTTCTCTAAAGCAAATTTCACACTCCTCAAAACCGAGGTGGAATCCTTCAAAGCCCCCGGGCCTGTGGAAAATACGGCCCATACCGCAGAATCCTTTATAAATGCATTCTATGAACACCTTCAGGAATGCATGGATCATGCAATCCCAAATAAAACCAAGACCCAATCCTCCAAAGGCAGACGACCTGTCTGGTGGACCCCAGCCATAAACAAACTATACAATAGAAGGAGGAAGCTACTACATGATAGAGCAAAATCCCAAAAAGGGAAGGCATCTCTGATCAGTATTAGCAAAAAACTAAGAGCGCTCATAAAATCATCTAAGGCCAGCTTCGAGAGAAAAATTGCACAGGACACTAAGGATAATCACAAGGCTTTCTTTAGTTATGTTAGGAACCTGGGTGGGAATTCCCAGATATGCTCAGAATTAGTCCAAAATGACAAAAAATACACTGATCCCACAGACATTGCCAACATCCTAGCTGACAGGTTCAGCGCAAACTTCTCCCTCCCTCCCACCAAAGGGCAAATATCTATCCCAGCAGAGTGCTGCCCCCCTGACATCTCAGATGCTCAGATGGGAGCCGCCCTCTCCAAAGCAAAAGCACAGCATCAATGGGACCAGACGGTGTCCCAGGCTGCGTCCTACATGAACTCCAAGAAGAGCTAAACCCAAACATAAAACTACTGTTCAATCTCAGCCTTACTACAGGATATGTACCCAAAGAGTGGCATACAGCAACAGTGGTCCCTCTCCACAAAGGTGGTGCCTCAACGGACCCTGGAAACTATCGCCCCATAAGCCTGACTAGCTTGGTCTGCAAAGCTATGGAAAGGATCATCATGGACCTCATAAATAAAGATATTGGGGACCTACAGACACTGGATCCTACCCAGTTTGGCTTTGTTAAGGGCAGATCCTGCCTCTTAAACCTGGTTGACTTCTTTGAAACAGTCACCAAGGCCATTGACGAAGGAAAGGTGGTCCACACAGCCTATCTGGACCTCGCAAAAGCCTTCGATACAATACCCCACGCGGGCATTATAGATAAGCTCACCAGCTTAAATATAAACCCCTATGTCACTAGATGGGTTGCAAACTGGCTCAATGACAGAACCCACATGGTTAGAATTGCTGGAGCCATGTCAGACTCTAAACCAGTTACAAGTGGCGTCCCACAAGGCTCAGTCCTGGGACCTCTCTTGTTTGGTATATATTTCTCAGAGGTACAGGCCAACACGGAAGGACTGTGGCTGACCAAGTTCGCAGATGACTGCAAACTGGGCACCATAATCGACTCTCCAGCCGACACAAGCATCCTCCAAAAGGGCCTCATAGAAACAGACAACTGGTGCCAGAGCCATGGCCTCAAGCTAAACGCCAAAAGTGTATAGTCATCCCCTTTGGCAAAAACAAAGTGCCCACAAATTACCACATAGGTGGTAATCCATTAAGTACAGAAGAAGTAATTAGGGACCTGGGGACCCAAGTTGATAGCAATCTCTCATTTGACAACCACATGGCCAAAGTGGTTAGAAAAACATTTTATATAGCCCACCTAATCATGAAGGGATTCACATCTAGATTAGGTGAGGTCATCGTGCCTCTTTACTCATCCCTCATCAGGCCCATAATCGAGTACAATGCCCCTTTTGGGATGTACCTTACCAAACACCTGCACCAACTGGAAAGACCCCAAAAGTACCTCACCAAGAGGATCAAAGGGCTCAAACAGATGCCATATGCTGCCTGGTTAAAGAAACTCCAGCTCTACTCAGTGGCATACCGCCTGCTCAGAGGTGACCTGTACCTGACGTATAAGGCCATGTCCAACCCGGAATTAAGGGGCATGCTGCACCTCAAAAAATCCAAATCCCATCGAGCTACATGCTCGAGAGACTTGAACCTCAGCACTGAAATAAATAGGACATGCTGGAGGGACAGATTCATAACCCAGAGGCTCCCTTCACTCTGGAATAAAATCCCAGTCCAGCTTAGGCAGAGTCCCTCATTGACTCTCTTCAAGAGGAATCTTGATGAGTGGATGGGAGATCGTAGGTTTACCCCGGGTATCACTTCTGTGTCACTGTTAGACAGAGGCACAGTATACTAACCTCGAAAAAGGGCATAGCAAAATTAATTTAAAATGGGTGGCGAAAGCCAAACATACTCTGGCTAGGCTTATAAATGCCCTAGGGCAGATAGTCTAGTATGAACCTATGAACCTATGAACCTATTCATGTCAAGCGGAGCACCTAACTGGCCCTCTTCAAGAAAAATCTTGATGAGTGGATAGGTAACAGGAAATTCACCCTGGGGAAAATTTCAACAACCTTGCTCGATAGGGGTACAAGGTACTAACATCTGGCAACAGGATGACTGGGTATGTTCTTGGGCTTGGCTTGTGTTGGCTCCAGGCCATTAGTCTAGTACTCACCTATGAATCTATGAAACTATTTAATCAAATATTTCTTGTAGCCCGGTAATTCCAAGTTTCCACACTATTTTCATCAAAGACACAAGATAGGTGTAAAATATAGAGTTATACATCTTTGGGTCCCCTTCAGAGTATTGAAATTGCAGAACATTGAACATCTGATCATCGAGGACCAGAGGATTGAAGTTTTGCAATATCGAACTAAAAAAAAAAACTAAAAGTGAAAACTTTTTATTTCACGTTTTTGCAGGGGGACAAGCCCCTGTGCACCCCCTACACCTCCTGCTACTAAATATACCAACTCCAAGATCAAACTACAGTGAAGAGAATGGCATGCAATGGGAAATTTACCATTGGTTGGTAGCGGGGGGGGGGTGCAGCCCCCTCCATGGGAAGTGCAGGGGGACTTGTACCCCTGCAAAAACTTACAAGCAGAACTTTTATCTTTTATAATTGAGTCTACTTTCATGTTCGACGTTGTGGAACATCGATCATCTCATCCTTGATGATGTGTTGTTCGATGTTCTGCAACTTCAAGCATTTGAAGTAGACCCACATCTTTAGTTATGCAAATGCCTAGCTGAAGGAAGTCATGTGGGAGTTCAAGCACATGCTTTTTATGCAAGTGGTAATGAGTAGTTGTGTCATAAGATATTAACACATGAACACATGCTGCAGACCTGAGACAGAATGTTTTGTGGTATAAGAAATGATCAAACAAGGGGCAGACTATTATGAGAAGCAGACCTAACTATAAAGTTACAAATATATGCAGAGGATATTATTTCACTTGATACTACTATCCCTATATCTAGGACTGAAGTAACTAGTAAGAGACTGAATAATTACTTAACAAATGTTACCAAGACTGATAATCCACTTGTTAACTGTTCTGCTACAGCAGCTGAGAATATGAACAGTGTTCCCTATGATGTTATTTCGTTAAAAACACAATTATTTGCTGTAGAGAAAGAACTGTTTAAACTGAAGAGAAGTCAGTTCCAGAAATATCATCTCGAGGAATGTTTGAATGAACAAATCATACCTTGGGGTTTACGGGTACTGAAAATGCCCTCGTTTCATAATGGGGACACTCAATTGTTGAGAGAGTGGCAAAAAATTAATTTGCAATCCAGTTTTGGTTATTTGCGACTATTAGTAGCAGCAGCTGAGCGAGAAATGACTGCTTCCTTAGAGAGAATTGAAGATATGTACCAGAAGATATGCAGAGACTTTACAACAGCAGTAGTCGATGAATACTTGGAAGATATTATGAGTTCCCTATCCCTTTATGAGAAGAAATTGCAGAAAGGGAAGATAGGGAAGATCTGTCAGGGACAGGAACGATTTCCACGCAGGGAATATCTTTACCTGGCCCAGAGATGAACGCGCACAAGGGGAAGGAGATTTAGTGAACACAACAGAGTCAGCGGAAACAGTTACGCAACCACTGGTGAGTCGTGTGATCGGAGGAGCCACGACTATCACAGGTACTGATGGCTGTGATTCAAGAGTGAGTACGGAGGCTGCAACTGTTAATTTTACGGATCAGGGTGCCAGGAAGAAGGTGCTGGTTACAACGGCACAAGTACATCGTGATGGTCAGGGAGCACATGTGGAATCCATCACTGAGGATTTTTTACATCGACACAATATCGACTTCCCGCTACCAGTGAGACCGGATGCCTACAAATCGAATCGAGAACACTCCAGAGGGAGAAGTGTTACCAGAGGCAAGAGGAAGTGGGAGCAAACGTTGGGGAATTAATTGAGTATAAAGAAGGCTTTTTCAAACAGCAAGAGGGACTAGTTTTGAACTTGTCTTCATATGTATTGAATGAGTTTCACTTGTCTGTATTAGGTAAGGGACTTTCATTTATTCCAACAAGTAATTCTTGCTATGCTGAAGTTATTTTTGACGTCAAGATGTTTGCTAGGACTTTGAATTTGAAAATGATATATAAAGACAGTACGGAAACATGTAATGTACGGAATATGTTTTCTAAACCAGGTACATATATTCCCAATACTAATATGTTGATAAATGCTTTTGAAAAAATGTGCATACGTGATATATATGAATTAAATGCAAAGCACAATTTTAGAAATATTAGTACTGGAAGGTCTAATATGACGCTACAAGAGAGACAAGCCTTGAATGAGTTAGAACATGATACAAGTATAGTAATAAGACCAGCAGACAAGGGGGGTTTAATCGTAGTATTGGATAGAGAAAGATATGTGTCTAGTATGTTAGTCAGTTTGACCAATGATTTGTTTTATGAGAAGATAGACACTGAGCAAGTATCTTGTCATATTAATGATGTATGGACTGCTCTGAGAGGGCTGTTAGATGGAAGTTTGATTGATGAGAAACTTCTGGATTATTTTATGGTTAGTAATCCAGTTATACCTATATTGCAAGGTCTTCCCAAGATACATAAATCTGTGGTTGACCCTCCAATGAGACCAATTGTCTCCGGGAGAGGTTGGTGTACTGAACCAATCTCTATCTTTATTGAAAAGCATCTTAGACCCATTTTAGATATGCATGTTCATGTTCTTAGAGATACAGAGCATTTCTTGAGAGATCTTTATGAGTTTTTTGAACATCATGACTCTAATGTAATCTTAGTCATGTTAGATGTGGTATCACTGTTTACTGTGATTCCGAACACAGAGGGACTAACAGCAACAAAGGGCTTCATGGAGGCCTATGCGAAATACACTCCTGATAAAGTTTGTTTGATTTTGCGACTTCTTGAACTAGTGTTGGAACATAATTTGTTTTTATTTGTTGACCAGTTTTATAGACAATGCAATGGCGTAGCTATGGGCACATCTTGTGCCAATAGCTACGTCAATGCGGTTATGGTTGACTGGGAAGATGAATTTGTGTTTAAAGGTCCTTTCATCCACTTAATCTCTTTTTATTGGAGATTTGTGGATGATGTTTTTATTTTATGGGGAGGAGATGAAATACAGCTAACTAACTTTGTGGATTACATTAATAGTAGCACACATTAATTAAGATTTACACATAGAGTCTCCAGACATAGTATGGATTTTTTGGATGCTGAAGTAGTGAGAGGCAGCAATGAAACAGTATATACAAGACAACATAGGAAGGAATGTCATGTTAACCATCTGTTACATAGGAGTAGTGCACATCCACCACATATATTTAAGAATGTGGTTATGAATCAGATAATGAGAGCCTCCCGGTTAAATGTGAGGGATGATGATTTCAACAATGAGTTGGATAGGGTTAAGAGTTTCTTAGGAAGTAGAGGATATAATAATAGTAATTTAGAGATGTATATACCCCCAGTTGTCGATAAGAGGAAGGATCAGGCCAAACCTTATTTTTCGCGTAGGATCAGACCTAATGATGGGGGACATACGACATTGATGAACAATAAAATTAGAATGTCCTTGAAATATACAACAGATGTATATAAATATATACATTTATAGTTAAGAAACACTGGCAGATCCTAATGACTGATAAAGATATAGCAGGTTTGGTTGATAACATACCCAGATTTAGTTATAGGAATGATAGATCCTTAAAAAGGAGATTATGTTTCCCTAAAGATACTCATGTTCATACAGGATATGGAGAGACCACACCCTGTGGGCGTTGCAACTGGTGCCCATATATTGATGGAAGCCTTGGTTTCCATCATCCCGATTTAAAGCAAGATTTTTATTTTAAGGTAGAAGCAACTTGCTTAAGCCAGCACGTGGTTTATTTGGCAACCTGTTGTATCTGCAGGAAATTTTATGTGGGGAAGACGGATAGATATTTGAAAGATCGGATAAGAGAACATATTTATAATATCAGGAAGGGTAACAGGAATAATGCATTAGCCAAGCATGTGATGGAGTCTGATAGCTCTCATACCTTTAAGTTTAGAGTGATAGCCTTGTCACATGAAAGTATGAGGCGTGGGGATATCCGTAATAAGACAGAGAATCTAGAAGCAATTTGGATCACGAAACTTAGAGGTACAGAAGGACATGGTCTGAATGAGTGTATTCCCTTAAAGCCAAAACTTAAGATGAGACCCCTTCGTAGATAGATGAAATAATAATATATACATTTATATATAATTGATTGTGAGAAGTCATCTTTTATATGTTTTTCATATGTGTTTTTATATGTGTATTTTTATATGTATGTCCTATGTCTAAAATAGTATTTTTTATATGGAAGTATATGAGTGTATTTATATATTTTTTATATATTTTTATATATTTAGATGTGAAAGTTTTTGTTAATAAATTATGACAGTTAGGTTTAGTCATATGACTGTGTAACATGTGATGCAATATGAGTATAAAGGTGTGGTTGTATTTAGTGCTTGCATACACCTGAAGAAGCTGAATTGTGAAAGCGCTTGTGTTTGCACCAAGTAATAGGCCTATTCTGGATTTTACAGCCGTCTACGTCTCATTTTTTATTGGATTTGATTCACTTTTTTGTGGAGACGCAGTGGTGGGTTATCTTCTGTTGGCAATTCTTTCTTTTACATATTTAAAAGAATTAACTGAGGAAAGTTTATGTGTGTAAAATACAAACCCCAGATTCTCAAAAGCTTGCATGCCGTGTGTGATTAGTGTAAGAGGAAATTTTGCCAATATGGCGGCCGAGCGATCCATGTAAGTGCATGTTTGAAGTGCGTGAGCGCTCTAGCACTAGTGCTGCACGTTCCCAGCCCCATATGGTGAAAACCTTGCAAATGAGGTAAATCTGCTATCCAGGAAGCAGGAATCAGAGCGTGCAGGACTAGCATAATATGCAGAAATGTACTCGGTTAGTAACCGAGTGCGGTACTGCAAAATCCAAAACGGGGACATGACAGCCCCAAATAAAAGCTGCATATCATTGAGGAAGCATGCCAATGGCCAAGTAGAAGGCCATTGGCATTGCAAACAATTCAAAATGTATAAAATACAACTTTTATTATATGTCCGCCAATCACGGCCGTTGAAACATAGGGCAGCGAAGCGCAAACGGGATCTGTGGGGAAATAAGAAAATAAACCTAAAAACAGCAGTCTAACAAAAATCAGTATTCCGCCATACAAGTCAATGGCAGACAAAAGACAACCTAGCCAGTGAATAGTGGTTGCTAAGGGGGGAGGCACAGTGTGACATATGTAACTATGCATTAGCAGGCAATCCTATGCAAATGAGGGGAAGGATAGTGAATCCTGGTTTCCCCCAGCATGTGAGGCAGGTCCCAACAGTGTAAGAGTATGAATAGCTGAGTGCAAGACTAGGAGGTAGGTGACATCATGGGTGGGTGTGTCAGGTATATTGTCAGCAGATTGAAGCCCTGTGGCTCGAGGTTGCATCCAGCTTAGCACAGCGAAGCCAGGGGGTGTGTCTAAACCTGCCCAGCACGTATGGTAAAGTGTAAGCGGGTGTGTGCGCTGGATCTACAGGAAGATAAAGGAAGTGAACCCAGGAAATAGCAGCAGTGTGCACATTGAAGAACACCGATTGTGTGGTGCACCCCGGGGCTGAAACAGAATGGGAAGGGAAAGCAGCAGTAGGATGTTAATCAAGGGGAACTAGGTTCGCTGCCAGGTGAAACGTATCGTAACCAACCAATTACACAGGCAGCAGACCAGCCCAGCCCAGAACGCCACTATAAACTATGCAAACACCTACCCCTCTGGTTTTTCCCACACCCTACACCACTGGTGTAAACAAGCGGGGAACTTTTAACACTCACAACATCAAAATGTTAGGGGCTGCAATAGCTATCATACAACTTGTGGAAGAGGCTGAGGGTGGTGAGGATGTGAATGCTGCCAACCAACCCACAGTGAGGAGATGGTGAAGTGTGTACATACTCAGAGTAACCTACCAAGGGCTTTATGAGCTGGAGATAGTGGAGTGCTATAGGGTGGACAGGGACCTCCTACAGCAAATTGTTGAGCTGTGCCAGCCATGCCTGACACACAGAACTAACAGAGAGGAACCCATCCCAGTGGAAACGAAGGTATGTGTAGGCCTAAGAATACTAGCTACAGGTACCTTCCAAAGGCCAACTGGGGATATGATGGGGATCTCACAGGCATCAGCATCCAGGGTACTCCACCAGTTCCTGGATGCCATGGCAGCACATGTCGGTGAGCACATATATTTCCCCCTCATCCGTGAGGCGTTGGCCAGCAATATACGTCTCTTCCACCAAATAGCAGAATACCCTGTGGTAGTGGGTGCAATAATCTGCACACACATATGCATCAAAGCACCACCCAGCGAGCAGGGTAGGGTCTACATCAACTGCAAGGGCTTCCCCTCCATCAACTGCCAGGTCGTGTGCGATGCCCAGTGCATAATACTGAACTTGTGTGCTGGCTGCCCTGGAAGTTATCACAATTCCCACATCTGACATCTGACGTAGCTGTACCAGAAATTTGCCAATGGGGTCATCCCACACGGTCACCTAGTGGGGGATGCTGGATATGCTCTGGAGCCATGGCTGATGACACCCATCAGGAACACACACAC
The DNA here is from genome assembly GCF_019279795.1 of Protopterus annectens. Lineage (NCBI taxonomy): Eukaryota > Metazoa > Chordata > Ceratodontiformes > Protopteridae > Protopterus > Protopterus annectens. Next base: position 668,193,587 of record NC_056727.1, on the reverse strand, counting down.
ACCTGAACAAGAACTCCATAATGATGCACACGCACAAACAAGAATCATAATAGAGCGTGTTGTTTGGGATGCTCAAGTCACGGTCCCAGTGCCTGGACACATCCGGTGGAGCCTTGCAGTATTCACCAACTACATGTACCCAAATCATCCTTGTATGTGCCATGCTACACAACATGATCCTGTGGAAATAGCTGCAGCAGGAGCAGCAAGGGGCAGGGCCACATAGCCCCCCACTAATGCCAAGGCCAGCACAGGCACAGAGTGACTCTGAGGAAGAACAACCTGAGCCTGCCCCAGTGGGCAGAAGGAGACGTGCCCAGGGATGCCCTGGCATGGCAAAGAGGTAGCACATAGCACATACTCTGACACGAGAGGGAACCCAGGGAATAGCACCTCTCTCTGACTCTCACATACAGTAAAAGGGATGCCAAACATTACACTACCTGTGCCTAACCATATGTAGGCAGTGTACTATGTGCATCTGACATAGGCAGCCCTGCAGCACCACCCTCAATACTGGGACATTCACAAGATAAGGGACGCCAACATGCCAGTCATTGGGGGGGGGGTCACATACCCAACAACAGTCACAGCCAGCAGGACAGGTGTAGACAAACACAAACAAATGCCATACTATGGCCTCTGAATGAGGGGTATGAGTAACCACCCCCCCAGGCATACACGGACAGACTACAGCAGGCCAGGTAGTGGGATATCAGTTGTGATAGCTAGGAAGTCTGAAACTAATGTGTATGTAATCAAAAGAAAAGAATGGTAGTACACCGGTATGGCTTAGCCAGCACGATAGGTAAGACTACTGACTGAAATTGACTACAGGACATACCAGTACAGTCCTAGCAAATGTATACAACTGTCAGGTGTGCCCCCCCACCCTACATAGAAATATAGTAATAGTCAGGTGCGCCCCCCCCCCATCCTGTGTAGAAACATAGAAATAGTCAGGTGTTCCCCCCACTATGCAGACATGTTGCAACAGTCAATGCCAAATGATCAGTGGATGTCCTGCAGACACAGCATGCTACCTGTCGGTGTACAACACAAAGGTCAACAATGCAGTACAAACCACTGGACGTGATCCACATGTGCATAACAGACAGCCTTACTGGGCATGCTCACTTTGAGAAATGAAGGAAATGTCGGTCATCAACATACTGAAAGGTCATACTGGGCATGCTTACACACTTAAACACATGAAGGCCATGTATGCAAACACCAGTGGACCAGACACATCTGGCAGTTGCAATTGTTAGTGCAGACACATGTCAGTATGTACCACTCATGCCTTACACCCACAGTGGATAGGAATACAGACATATATGTAAGGACAACACACCATAATAAGCCAAAGGTAGATGGATATAGATGTGTGGAAGAGGGTGACCCTGACAAGGAGCCATCCGTGCCTGTCCCACCCAGCACACATCCTAAGGGCCCCAAGCACATCAGGTGCAGATGTCACACACTGCAGTTACTAGTGACCAGTACCTGTCAGCACCACAAACTGTGGTCCACGTGCCTGCTGTGCAACATGGCTGTACAAGGACATAGTCATCTAGTAGCCCTATACACCTACCTGTGACATATGACTCCGTGTGTGACCGCTTGTGGCATGTCAGCCCTACATGAATGGTTTATGGGCCATGCACACACCGCCCACCCCATAGTGCTACCCTGACAAACCTGCTGAGGTTATCCAATGTGAAATACACCTTTGGGAGAGTTGTAACCCAGTAATCTCCATGGCACATCCCATAACTGTGTATTGCTGTAGTGTGATAAACTTGTTAGGTAGGAGTTCTAACCCCAGACATGACAACTGTGTGTGTCAGTGTTTGTGTGTGTGTCTGTCTTTCACTGACCCTAGAAATACTCCCCTGGGAAGGCTGTAGCCCAGTAATCTCTGTAGTGCATGCTGTAACTGCGTACTGCTGTAGTGTGATAATGTAGTTAGGTAGGAGGTCAAACCCCAGACATGACAACTGTGAGTGTGTGTGCATGTGTATACATGTCTGTCTGTCACTGACTGTGTAGAGAGCTATGCCTTTTAGGCCACTCACACCCCTTACAATTCACATACCCAACTTTGGCAAGGCTGCTGATGTCACCCACCTAGAAATATACCTCTGGGAAGGTTGTAGCTCAGTAATCTCTGTAGCACAGCCTGTAGCTGCATACTGCTGTAGTGTGATAAACTAGTTAGGTAGGAGTTCCAACCCCAAACCTAGCAACTGTGTGGGTGAGTGTGTGTCTGTATTTGTGTGCATGTCTGACTATGTAGAGAGCAATTCTTTTTAGGCTATTCACACCCAATACAATTCAAATACCCACCTTTGGCAAGGCTGCTAATGTCACGCACCTTGAAATACACCTCTGGGACAATTGTTGCCCAATAATCTCCATAGCATACCCCATAACAGCGTATGGCCATATTGTGATTAAGAAGTTAGTTGGAAGTTCTAACTCCAGAAATGCCAACTGTGTGTGTGTGTGTGTGTGTGTGTGTGTGTGTGTGTGTGTGTGTGTGTGTGTGTGTGCATGACTGACTGCGTAGACAGCAATGCTTTTTAGGCTACTCACACCCCTTAAAATTCAAATACCCACGTTTGGCAAGGCTGCTGATGTCACGCACCTTGAAATACACCTCTGGGATGATTGCAGCCCAGTAATCTCTGTAGCATGTCCCGTAACAGCATATGACCATAGTGTGATTAAGGAGTTAGTTGGGAGTTCTAACCCCAGATGTTTCAGCTGTGTGTGTGTGTATGTATGCGTGCATGTCTGACTGTATGGAGAGCAATGCTTTTAGGGTATTCACACCCCTTACATTTCACATACCTAACTTTGGCAAGGCTGCTGATGTCACCCTCCTAGAAATACACCCCTGGGAAGGCTGTAGCCCAGTAAGCTCTGTAGCATGTCCAGTAACTGCGTATCATTGTCATATGATAAACTAGTTAGGTAGGAGTTCCAACCCCAAACCTAGCAACTGTGTGTGTGAGTGTGTGTCTGTGTTTGTGTGCATGTCTAACTGCATAGAGAGCAATGCTTTTTAGGCTGCTCACACCCCGTACAATTCAAATACCCACATTTGGCAAGGCTGCTGATGTCACTCACCTTGAAATACACCTCTGGGACAATTGTAGCCCACTAATCTCTGTAGCATGTCCTGTAACAGCGTATGGCCCTAGTGTGATTGCGGAGTTAGTTGGGAGTTCTAACCCCAGACCTGCCAACTGTATGTATGTGTGCATGTCTAACTGTGTAGAGAACAATTCTTTTAGGGTACTCACACCCCTTACATTTCACATACCCACCTTTGGCAAGGCTGCCAATGTCATGCACCTAGAAATACACCTCTGGGAAAGTTGTAGACCAGTAATCACCATAGTGCGTCCTGTAACTGCATACTGCTGTATTGTGGATTAGAATCGTGGTAGGGTTCCATCCCCACACATGGCAGTTCTGGATATATTGTGTGTGTCACTGTCTGTATAGGGAGCAATGCATTTCAGGTTAGTCTCTTGCAGTCATTTCAAATACCCTACTTTGGCAATCCTGCTGATGTCAGTCACTGTGAAATACACTTTTGGGGAAGGACTATTCCAGTAATATCTGTGGTGCATACTATAACTGCGTAGTGCTGTAGTGTAATACACTACTTAGGTAGGGTGTGTGTGTATAACCCATATCCTGTGTAGAGGTGGTTATGACTGTGGCCAATGTGTAGTGGGTTTTGCATATTTCTTATATGGTGGCCATACTATATATCACAGTGTCCACCGTACAGGGATAACACATGTGCTATGGCTGAGAGGCTGGGGTGCAAAGCCACACCCAGACATGTGACATCAAGGCCAGGCAATAGCGGTTAGCAACCCCAGTATTACCCAGAGCACACTCTCAACCCATGTGTCATGCACACACACATGTCTAGGTAACAGCCAGTATGTGGGTAGTACACTGCATATTGGCCACTGATAGTAACTATGGAGTGACAGCAGTGGGCCACAGAGGGCATGTCACCCTGTCCATCTGTCCAATATGCACATACGTGCACCTCCCCCATGTCCCCCAATGGACACCTGCACCACCTGTGGTGCCATCACATGTGACCCACAGCGGACATACCATACTTGACAACATGCCCATATGGACAGATGCCACTGACACCAAAGAATGCTGATAGCATGCACTCAGTGTAGGTGCAGGGTAAAGCTGCTGGCCATTACCAGTTCCCACCACAGGTGGGCAGGACTGGCACATCTGATGATAATCTGTGTTCACAACATGGGCTGGACACCCCAGGTACAGTTCCACATATCACTGTACATGCATGTGGGAGGTGTGCACATCCCAGATGCCATCCATGTCATGGACAAAGGAACATAGACATGGCAAATGATGCACAGCATTGGCCACACACAATAGTCACCCAGGTGACCGGATGGGGGATACAATACCTGCCTGTGTGGGCAAATGCAGACATTACATCCCTGAGCCACAATGCAAACCATTGCCATATGGCCTAATGCCAAGTTACACCCATCACCTTGCCTTAGCCATCTAACGCAGTCGAACACCACACGCCTGTGCAGACATGCACGCATGAATGTCAGTACTGGCACCCTGTGTGTTTGTGTGTGTGTTGCATGCTGCAGATGTTCACATCCACACTCCCTACAACCCCCATGGGCATACTGCAGCATGCTGTCTGATGTCAGACACCTTCCCATACCCTTCACCCATACAGCCCCCATATGACCTGTGTGGCGCATATGGGATACCTGCACAGTGATGTGATGTGGCAATCCCACAACCAATGAGTTGTGCACCTGGACCTGCCACATGTATCAATGTGTATGTGTCCTTGTGAGAGTGTGGCTGTGTTGATGCTGGCACCTGCTCATGCCAACAGATACGTGTATGTCACCTACTGTACAGCTACTGTATCCCTGTTGCAGATGTCACTCACCATCACATATATGTTCTGAGGGCTCCACAACAGGTAACCCATGTGGATCATCCAATAATTGCATCAAACTGTGCTAGCACTACATAGTTGTCAGGGGTTTGATACCCTGTGTTGCTAGGTGTGTGACACAAACATACTTCAGTTTTACCCTCCCACTCCTCCTGACATGTATTTGCCTCTGTCTGCATCCCCCACCCCCTCTTAGGTGGATGTGGAGACCTACACCTGCTTTGCTTAGGCAGCAGCATGTGTAATGTAAGTAATGCTCATGATCAGCTGATGGCCTCTGTATGAATCACAGCCCTCCCCTAGCTGATTGCATGTGAAAAAGCTGTGGTAACATTCCCATAGCCAATTGTATGGAAACACACTCCAATACCGAGGAACATCATGGTGGTGTTGGCCCTTTTCATCCACTGTGAGCAGGAACTAGATCTGTCGTGTGGCAAACAGCATCTCAGATGGATTGTGGTGTACCTCTAACAACATACACTGTAGAAACAGTGCAACAAACAGGAGGGGTATGTGCCTGACCTGACTACAGACTGTAAGTGCCACTATACTGCATTTGGAGAAATGTTGCTTTAACAGTGTTTGTGTGGATATGGCTGTTGTACATGTCTCAATACCTGCCATGTCAGTTCCATGTTTATGGGGAATCCCCATCTGCAGGGTCATCTGCAGCCTGGGCAGTGTTGTGTCCATGGATGCATGTGCCACCCACGGAGCATCTAGCTGTCGACTGCAGAAGGTAGTGTGTGGATTGCAGTCAGTAGATGGAGAAAGCCGTGATAGTCACAGACGTCATATCTCTCAAAGGACATATGTTGCAACAACCCTGTAACAACAGTAAATGTATGTGGTTATCACAGCAACATGCCAATATTGGCCCTGTGTATGTCCATCCAGCCACACCTCTGTCAACCTTTGTACATATGTCGTGCATGAAGTAGTGCATATGTACTGCACACCATAATTTGTGGCATCATATCTGAGAACAAGCCACTGATATATCCGACTGCTACACATGTTATGTACAGTAGGGGTTATATTACGTGACATTACCTGCACATTCTGTGGATGTTCTTACAGTACTAAGGTCTGTGTACCTATGGTGAATGTCAACAGTGTGTTTAGTGTTGATATGTACCTTAGCATGTGTACAGACTGTGGTAGATGACATTGTTCTAGTTTTCCTACTATCAGATGTTACATGCTGCCCCACTGTATGGTACTGTAGTGGCGTACATGTTTGTAGGGCCATAAACACACGTGTCCCATACTACAGACAGCCACCAGACCAAACTGTGTAGCAGGCCAGTATATGTAGGGTCAGTCTGTGAGTGGCACATATGAGGATGGTGTAGAACACATAATCCATATACTGTAATACCATGCTAGCTAACCATATATGGCTGTGTTCACATTGGTTGTGGATATGCACTTTCACACAGGTGTATCTTACCCTATGCTGTGACATAACCACATCGCCACAACAGTCAGGAAATCCTTCTATGTGGCACACCTCAACACTAAGGGTTGTGCTTGCTTTATATGCAGGTACATGTGCATTTCCCCTTAGTAGATGTAGGCCAGTGATGACCCAGTCTGCCTGCAGTCTGCACAGTGCATTGTGAAATGCCTAGCAGCTCAGTATACCTACCCAGTAGGATGTCATGTACAGATTCATAGGTTCATAGGTTCATAGGTTGGTACTAGGCTATCGGCCCTAGGGCCTATACAAGCCTAGCCATAACAATTCCCTGGATATTTCTTCCCACAATATTTACTTCTCTGGGCCCCTGTCTAGCAGGGTGACTGACATGATCCCTGGGGTGAATTTCCTATCTTCCATCCAATCATCAAGATTCCTTTTGAAGAGGGCCAAGGAGGCACTCTGCTTGACATGTATGGGCAGTCTATTCCAGAGTATGGGGAGTCTCTGGGTCAGGAGCCTATCCCTCCAGCATGTTTTGTTCATTGTGATGACAAGGTTTAGATCCCTGGAGCATGTAGCTCAGAGGGATTGGTATTTCTTTAAGTGGAGCATGTCCAACAGCTCAGGGTTTGACATAGTCTTGTATGTTAAGCAGAGATCACCTCTGAGTAGACGATATGCCACAGAGTATAGCTGGAGTTATTTTAGATGGTCAGCATATGGCATCTGCTTTAGGCCTGTGATTCTTTTAGTGAGGTATTTCTGTGGACTTTCCAGCTGTTGCAGATGTCTTGTGAGGTACATACCAACTGTGGCATTATACTCTATAATGGGTCTAATGAGGGATGAGTACAGTGGGACAATGACCTCCTTTTTTCTGGATGAAAAGCACTTAGTGTTGAGGTGTGCCACATAGAAGGATTTCCTGACTGTTGTGGCGATGTGGTTATTGAAAGTAAGACCACTATCCACCTGTGTCCCTAAGTCTCTCATCACACTTTCGATGTTTAGTGTACTGCCGCCTATGTGGTAATTCATGGGTACATGTCTTTTTTCCAAAGGGGATAACTATACATTTCTTGGCATTAAGCTTGAGCCCATGGCTCTGGCACCAGGCATCTGTTTCTTTAAGGCCCTTTTGTAGAATATCATTTGGGGATTCAATAATGGCTCCCAGTTTGCAGTCATCTGCGAACTTTGTTAGCCAGAGTCCCTTAGTGTTGGCCTGTACTTCAGAGAAGTAGATGCCAAACAAGAGTGGTCCCAGGACTGAACCCTGTGGTACTCCAATTGTTACTTGTCTGGAGCTGGATTTGGGGTTGGCTACTTTTACAGTGTGTGTTCTGTCAGTAAGCCAGTTGGCAATCCATCAAGTGACGTAGGGATTTATGCCCAGCTTAGTAAGTTTATCTATGATTCCAGAGTGGGGAATGGTGTAGAAGGCCTTGGCGAGGTTCAGATAGGCTGTGTGGACCGCCTTACCCTCGTCCACAGCTCTGGAGACTGATTCAAAGAAGTCAATCAGATTCAGGAGACAAGATCGGCCCTTCACAAACCCAAACTGGGTGGGGGTCCAGTGTTTGAAGGTTGCCAATGTCTTTGTTTATAAGTTCCATGATAATGCATTCCATGCCCTTGCAGCTCAGGCTTGTCAGACTGATGGGACAGTAGTTCCCGGGATCCAAGGTGGATCCCCCCTTGTGGAGTGGGATAACTGTAGCTGTGCGCTACTCAGTGGGCACAAAGCCTGAGGTGAGGCTATGATTAAATATGACACTTAGGTGAGGTGCCAGTTCATTTTGTAGTTCATGTAGTACACAGCCTGGGATGTCATCTGGTCCCATGCATGCTGTATTCTTAGCATTGGAGAGTGCAGTTTCTACTGTGTGGCCGTGATTACCGGAATTGGGCAATCTTTTAGTATTGAGATGGGCCCTTTAGTGGGTGAGAGGCGGGTGAAGTTGGCACTAAATCGATCTGCCAGGATATTGGCAATATCCTTGGGATCAGTATATTTAATGCCATTCTGTTGTAGCTCAGAGCAGATCTGAGCATTGCCATTTAGATTCTTGATATAACTATAGAATGCCTTGTGGTTGTCTTTGGAATCTCTGGCAATTTTATTTTCATAACTAGCTTTTGAGGATTTTAAGAGGGATCTCAGCTTCTTACTGAGACTGGTGGGGGAGCTTTTTGCATCCTGGGATTTTCCTCTTTTCTGCAACAGTTTCTTCCTTCTGTTGAATAGTTTGTTTATAGCGGGGGATCACCAGATTGGCTTCCTTTTTTTGGAGAAGAGCATCTTGGTTCTATTTGGGATGGCATGATTCATGCACAAATGGATGTGCTCGTACAGTGCCTTAGTGTAGGATTCTGCAGTCGAACTTTCAGATCCCGTCTGCATGGGTGTCATGACGTTTGTCAATTCTGATTTCAGTAGCATGAAGTTGGCTTTGGAGAAGTTTTTTAAGGAGGTTTCCTTACTGGGGGGTGGGTGTGGGATGTGGATGTCAAGGGTGATTTGCTTATGGTTAGACCTGACCAATGAGGGGGTGCCACTGGTGTAGAGCATCTATCTCCCATGTTGGTAATGACCAGGTCAAGATATTGGAGCCCCTGTTGAGACAGTGGATTAGTTGATCCAGGGTGTTGGGATTTATGAATTCCAGGAACCGTTGGGAAAAGGAGTTGGTACCCGAGTAGTTTTCCCAGTTAATGGCAGAGTAGTTGAAATCACCTAGTATTAGGGTGTTTGGTTGTATCTTAATATTTTCCAGTATGTTTAGAAAGGTGTAGTGAGAATCTTGGGGCATGGTGGGGATCTGTAGCAAGCTACAATTTGTATTGCAGTCTTACATAGTGTTCGTTGCAACTGGAGAATTTCAGATGCATTGTGCTGGGCAACTAGCCTGGAGGTATGAATATCCTTGGAGAATATGGACACTCCTCCACCTTTAGTGTTTTGGTCTTGGTTTTGTGGCCGAAAAGTGTGGTAAGAGTTGTAGCCTGGTATTGCAGGGGTGCTCTCTGGAGCCTTGAACCAGGTCTCAGTTACTGCACAGATATCGATGTTCTCCATTTTTAGGAGTGCCTCAAGAGAGTGCATTTTGAGGTTTAGATTTCTAGCATTGAGTAGCATTACCTTCAGATTTTGCATGCTTGTATCTGTTACGGTGGTGGTTTTATCCTTTGAACCTTGCCTAAAAAAGGCACTATAGGGGTGGCAAGAGCTTTAGCCAGTAACCTAAATCCTAGCGGTGACAGGTGCAGACCATCTCTGGCAAAGCGTCGTGGTTTGTCGATCATGTCTTCCCAGGCAGACAGATACTGGATCCCCTTTGAATGACACCAGAAGCTTTGCCAATTGTTGAAGTCAATCATTTTGTCCTTATACTGTGGTATAATTCTGGGCGAAGGCAGGATGCTACTCAGGGCTAGGGTCATACCTGCCTGGACCACATGATCCAAGAGTTCTTCCATGTCTCTTTTCATGTAGTCCAGGGAGGTACGTCTCAAGTCATTCACTCCAGCATGGACAATGACAGAGTCGTATTTGTACTTGTGGAGTGACTTGAGTGCATGCATTATGTGGTGGATCCTGGCACCTGACAGGCAGATGACTGTCATTTTCTCCTTGTTCAGCCTGGTAAGTGGGACATCAGTGTGCCTGACTATAGAGTCATCTATGACTAAAGTATTGGGTACATTGTCTTGCCTTAGGGGCTGTTGTTGGGTGGCACACTGGTGTTGTGAGCTATGTGTCACTTTGGTTGTGACTGGTGTTTGTTTGCGTTTCAGCTTTGGAGGTCCTTGTTGCTTGGGCAGGTTAATGTTAAGGGTCTCCGCATATGTGGGCTTAGTTTTGCTATGTGTGGGTGTTGATGGTGTGGGTTTTGAAGGGCTATGAGTTGCTTGAGGTGTAGTGCAGGTGTTAACCTTCTCCTTTTGACTGTCTAGCACAATCTTGGCCGGAGAGAGCTTTGCTTCCAGTTTGGCTATGTAAGTGCATCTCTCACAGGTTATAGTGTTGGGTGGTAGGAGGAGAGGATTATCTGTGTACATGAGGCAGTTGCCGCATTGCCCCAGTATGCCCAGATTCACCAGGTGGACAGGAGAAATCACCGGAAGCTGACCCTTGGACATGCCTGTTTAGGTGCTTTTTTGTAAAGTATAACAGCTGTTTTCCCTTACCTTTGCAAGGTACTTTGCAATTATATGCTGTTTAGTGCCTATGATTAATTTCTCCTTATTGACAAGGGGAGTTGAGTGCTTGTATCAGTTTCAGGCTTCCTAGTGCTTTCCAGCAGGTTCTAGAGCAAGTGCTAGTCACAGGAGTTCAGATTTTAGTGCTACTACTGAGAAACCAGCTAGTTCTAAGGGAAAATTTGAAGAGCAGACTTTCTGGCACCTGGAATAGTTTAACTGTAGCCTCGCAGTGCTGCGCGATGTGAAAAATGTGCAAACACACTCGATTGTAAGCCAGAAAGTTGAAAGGGATAGAAATCAGCCCAAAAAGGCCAATAAAATTACAATTTCAGAGCTGGAAACCACTCCGCTAGCATTAGATAGGCAGTACAATGCTCACCACCAGATACTAGCCAGATGTCCCGCTGCCGGCCCTCCCTTAACAGTTATATATATCAGACAGGGCAGTGGGATGCAGTGCGGATGTATGTCAATACCTATTGGGTAGTATGTGGCCATGCACCCCTGTACCAGCGGTCATACCGTGTCAGGCCAGGCAGGGGTGTTTGAATGGATGACCTATGGTGGACATCATTTACCGGTCATTATGTGTTATACCCATCTACATGGCTGTCTACATCCATATTGTCAGGCATGGTACACGTGTAGCACTAAGGGCTTATGTGTATTCCTCTGGACTGTACAGACTATGTCAGACCCTCCACATATATTGGCCAATATCTCTGCTGCAGTCTGCAGCGGCATTACGTGCTAGCAGTGGTACTGTACAGTGATGTCCTTTGGATGTCTTTCAGTAACCAGTAGCGCACGTTATCAGCAGATGTGATCTCCCTCACACACCATGTCTGTGAAGACACTCCCAATGACAATAGCAATAGTCTGCTAGTATACCTGCTATACATACCTGACATCCCCTGCAACTATGACATTGGGAACATACGGGCTGGGGTTGGCCTACACTTCATGTCCAGGACATATGGTGGAATATATGTACATATACTTATCCAGATAGCCAAATATACATGATTACACATGTGAACTACACCCAATTAACACTGTCATGGCAACCACCTACTATATCCATCCTGTGTGTGGGCAGCAGTGCTACCGACAGCATGGAACAATTCCCCTTACAGGAGAACCGGCACACTCAGGGCAGCCACATATTTGTAGGAGGATCAGGAACTACAGACAGACTGCGAGTAGAGCTGTGTTATGCTTTGCATAGTACTGGTGTTACAGGGTGTGGGTGTACATACTAGTTTGCCGTAGAATGCAGTCTGTCTACATAGTACACAACTGTGGGCCTATCCTCATGCCGGCCAGAGCTATTCCTATCATGTCTTGTCTGTCTACCACACAGGTCTTGTGTCAGATATTACACTGGCAGTGCATGTATTGTGTGTTACCGGTTCATGGCTACATCCATGACCGTCTCTACCATCAATTCCCTGACTAAGGGTATGTTACAGACTATCCTGTAACACCAGCACCTTGCGTAGTGTATGGCAACAGTTGTCCACATATGTGCCTGTATTCCAGCCTCTGTCCACCACCTACATACCAAGCTTTGCACAGCGGTGCCATCAGTCCACTGCCATTGTAACCCCCACACATACTGTGGGGCTGGGGCCATATATGTGTGGGTGTCACCTACACAATACATTTGTGCCCTTATGCACTGCACAGCCTAGTGTATGTAACAGTGGCATATGGCCCTGTATTATTGAGTCTAGGGGGAGCACCATAAATGACCTAGGCTGCTACAAAATGTGGGGGTATCAGGGGTGAGCTGCCTTAAGGTATCTGGATGTACAGTACCGTATACTTCACCTATGTATACATTACTGACATGAATCTGCATAATGCAGGACTACTGCCCCCTGCCATACAAACTGTTCTGTTTGTTGGTGTGCTCATGATGATGTCAGTTATACCATGCTATGTAGCAGTTACAAACCATGTGGTCATATGAAGTCTATACCACCTACTAAGTTTGTACAGTGCGTAGATAGTGGCTGCTAAACTACACACCTGCATTACATACTGTTGATTGTTAGGTATCCTGTGGCCTAGTGTGTCTTTCCTATTGTACAATGTGAATGGCTTGGCCTGGACAGCAAAAGCTGTCAACCTTTCCAAACTACTGTATGACTGTAACTGGTCCACTGTAGCATCACTCCATTGATATAGTTGTCAGTGTCTGAACAGCTATATGGCATGGCATGTAGAACTGTAATAGTACACTATTAAAGGTTTCCATATCTGCAAACCTGTGGGTGGTGTTTTACCTATGACCTCTCTGTGGGTGTATGTTACAGGCAACGAATGTCATTTGTATAGGTGGCACATACAGTGTCCAGTCGTTCAAGGGTCAACTGTAGGCATAATGGCTGTTCCATATTGTGTGCACCTTCCACTTATGTATTTTACTGTACATATAACTGCGTGTGTATGTGTAGTCACATGTATATATGTGTGTGTGTGTGTGTGTGTGTGTGTGTGTGTGTGTGTGTGTGTGTGTGTGTGTGTGTGTGTGTGTATATATATATATATATATATATATATATATATATATATATACCTGTATATGCATATCTGTGTCTGTGTATCTGTATTCTGGGAATGTTGATGGCTTCCACATAATATATTACCCATGATAAGAAATTTAAGCAACACCAAACCACGTAATCCAGAAGCAGAAAGACACCACACTCTCCGTAAGCTGCCCAGAACAGTTCTGTTGTTAAACCAACACTTCCGTACTTTGGCAAACACTTCAGAGGTTTAGAAATAAATCGTAACGGGCTTTTTCAAGTGTACTGGGTTGTTGCACAGCTCCATATTTAAATTAAAACAACCCTGTCATGTGATCAATCACAGAACGGGCGAAAGCGCTTGTGGTTATCCTTGTGTTTTATTCGTTGTGGTGCTGTGGAATAAAAGATTCGTTACATCTACCTACTCGTTTTTACGATTTATTTCTAAACCTCTGAAGTGTTTGCCAAAGTACGGAAGTGTTGGTTTAACAATAGAACTGTTCTGGGCAGCTTACGGAGAGTGTGGTGTCTTTCTGCTTCTGGATTATATTACCCATGATAGCCAGACTGTACTGCATGATATGTTACGAATACCAGCCTGACATCGTACAGGTGGGATGTATTACAGGTAACATCGTGTGCCCATGTTTTCACAGGCCCTGGGTATGGGATCTCCAACACTTGGTAGTGTATTGCAGGGCAGATGTGTTTGGCTGGGGGGATGCCTATTTGTACAACTCGTATAGTGTGTGGTGCCTCTCATCCCCCATTAACACAACATGTAGCCTGTTACACTCCTCTCCCTAACAGCTACATGTGCTTTGCAGAACCAGCACAACAGTGTTGTACCAATGGGTCGGTAGGCATGGGAATCCCAATGAGGTCTGCCACATGTGTGTATGTGTGCATGTGTGCATATCTGTAGGGTAAACCATTCCGAAGCCACATACACCTATTACAATACACATTGCCACACAGTAGTACAGATATTTTTGTTGTCGCCCATAGGTGTGGCAATGCAATGCAACATCCTACTATGCCTGTGGCGTGTGCATCACATGCATATCCCTGTGGTACCCCTGTTGTGATATGCAATGGGTTGTTTTGGTGTCGTGGCCAATGTGTGATAGTGGGTATGTCAGAGTATCAAGATGGGTTCCAGTGTGTACAATATCCAATGGGGGATGTGGGTGCTGTGTACACTGTCTTTACACCATGGTACACCTAGTATATGGCCCACGTACCACTCTCTGGTGGCCACTGTCACCATCACCCATACAGGTAACAGATAACAGGATATAGCCCAGTTGCACATGTGCTGTGTGCAGCCTACCTGTAACACATTGGGCACATGGACTAGTTAGTTAGCAAAAATACAACCAGGTCTCTAAGATGTGTGTCTACCTCTTATGTGTCAGTTAATGTGTATATGATGGTATAACACACTATGTATTCCCCATATACAAATATTACATCCCCCATTACCATATTTTATGTGTCTGTGGATGGTCTGCATGTAACATGTGACCTGGTACACACCTCACCCTACAGATGGTGTCGCATGTGCAATGACAGCCACACAGTTCAATAGCACTACATACCTGGGTAGGGGTCTAGACACAGTGTTGCCAAGTAAGGATGTGTGTGTATGTGGATGGGTTGACATAAGGGTGCAGATTATACCTGTACCAGCAGGCTAACGGTCAATTTTGCATGGCCAATAACTGTTATACATACCTGTGGCATGTGTGCAACTGTACACCAGATATATCATGGCCATGGTGTCACCACATTGACTTACCCTTCTGGAATATGACTGCAGACCATCCTCCTGCTGACACGTATGCCTACAGCGCAAACGGCAGCATGGGGATAACAATTGGTGTTACCAACAGCTGAGATCCATCATAGCTGCATGGCTACACTACCCGACATGTATGCATTACACATTACCCCTGACAACATCTTATACTGCAGTACATTGCAGCACTTTGTTACAGTCACCGTGCATCAGAACCATATTAGCCTGCCCCTGCATCAATATTATGGATGACAGGGATGTGGCACAGGTATCATCATATGCACAGGGTGTGTTGCTTGTGTGCCAGAGGCCGAGGGTGGTCCAAGCATGTGTCACCATGTGTGTGGGTGAGGGGTGTGGTTCATTGATTGGGGCATGGTGATGTGGTGTGTGTCAGTATGGGGTTGCCCTAGGTGTGGTTGCATAGTGTGTGGGTATGCATGCACACAGTTCCGCCATATGGCTGCCCTATATGGGTGATGTTGGACCGCTGTAGACCATACCTGACAGGGTGTGCAGTTCACTGCCTCTGGCCACAGACACACTGACTGTGCCTGCCAGGGGTACCATGGGCGCATACAGTACAGACCTTGAGGTGCTACTCTCCCCTGATGATGACATATGTCTGCTGGAACCATGCCCCACCTGGGACTGGCCAGGGTCATGTGCACAAGGCCTGCTGTGGTGTGGTGTGGACAGCAGCCCCAGTGGTGTGCTGGGATTGGTACTGCCTCTACAGGAGTGGCTGGGTGTCCTGGCATGTCCACATTGACCGTCAGCTGCTGTTCTTTCTGGCCTATGTCCACATGGCCTTCACACCACTCCCACCACTTGTTCTAGCAGTTTGCATGCAGGAGGGATCCTGACCCACCTCACCACATATGGGGAAACAAATACACACTTTAAGACCTGTACAGCATTGCATAACAGTACACACACTCACACACACTCACACGGACAGCCACCTTACTACCTCACTTTCTCTGGGATTACAGACAGTCCCGCATTCAGTTACATATGTTCCCCATCCTGCATGGCACTTGCTAATATACACACATTACTACTGCCCATTAAAATATCATTCCTCTCCATGCCTACATGTGTGGTTACAACACCTGACCTGTTACTCTATCACCTCCCTGACTTGGGTGGAGTAGGTTGTACATGGCCTCACTGCTGTCATCCCGTATTACCCTGTGGTATGGGCAGTAATGGTGTACAAGGTCCCTATATGGCTGGGGCTGCTACATTCACTACATATGTCACACACCAGAGCCTCATACTACAGTTTTGCTCAGTCCATGCCACATCTGCTGCATAAGCAACCCATCATGCGGACAACAGTACTACCTGAATACACTCACTGATGTGCTGTGGTAATTCCCCATTGCATTTGTAGTGCTGCATATGTGGGTAGTCGGTTACCTATCTGCTGCTGGCAATATGATGTATATACCTGGTATGTACTTCACCTCCCAATGCAAGATCCCTGTTACAGACCTTGTTATGCTATCAGCTGTCCTGTGATCACATATCAGACAGGTTGTCCTGGTGTCCCATGTCTCACTCCATTTACATGTACAGCACAATCCCAAGGGGAAGAACTACCATGTGGTCAGTCCCAGTATTGCCTGTGCATACATGGACACACACCCATACACACACACACACACACACACACACACACACACACACACACACACACACACACACACATGTACACACACATCTGACATGCATCGTCTACACTCCACTAGATTGCACTTATAAACACAGTCAAGACACACACACACACACACACACACACACACACACACACACACACACACGCGCGCACACACACCCCACACTCCTACATGTGGATTTGCACAACATTTGTAGACACAGTCCCCCATTACCCTTCTGTCAACATGCATTACATATGGTGCTCAACAGTATGCAGTGCAACTATAGTGACTTCATGCTAGCAGCAGTATACATGTGTGTGAGGCATGGGCTGTGTTGGTAGGTGATGGCCCTTCCCCTTGTTAACACTGCACCCATGTATGAAGTGTTACTGTAATCCTGTTCCACACTCTGCCTTGTACTGTGCACCATACCTTGCAGGTGTTGAAACCCTTGCTGCATATGTAGTACTGTGTCAGTTATGTCAGCTCCACTGCTCACAACCCCTATGTGTTATAGCAACTCATACCTGGTATGATATGTAAACTGCTATCATTTGTGAATGCCTGATGTCTGTGTTACAGATGCTGGGTATGGGATCTCCAACACTTGCTAGTGTATTGCAGGGCGGACGTGTTTGGCTGCGGAGATGCCTATTTGCGCAACTCGTATAGAGTGTGGTGCCTCTCAACCCCCATTAACACAACATGAGCCTGTTGCACTCCTCTCCCTAACAGCTACATGTGCCTTGCAGAACCAGCACAACAGTGTTGTGCCAATGGGTCAGTAGGCATGGGAATCCCAATGAGGTCTGCCACATGTGTGTATGTGTGCATATCTGTAGGGTACACCATTGCGAGGCCACATACTCCTATTACAATGCACATTGCCACACAGTAGTACAGATATTGTTCTTGTTGCCCATAGATGTGGCAATGCAATGCAACATCCTACTATGCCTGTGTCGTGTGCATCACATGCATATCCCTGTGGTACCACTGTTGTGATATGCAATGGGTTGTTTTGGTGTCATGGCCAATGTGTGATAGTGGGTATGTCAGAGTATCAAGATGGGTTCCAGTGTGTGCAATATCCAATGGCAGATGTGGGTGCTGTGTACACTGTCTTTACACCATGGTACACCTGGTATATGGCCCACATACCACTCTCTAGTGGCCACTGTCACCATCACCCATACAGGTAACAGATAACAGGATACAGCCCAGTTACACATATGCTGTGTGCAGCCTACCTGTAACACATTGGATACATGGGCTAGTTAGTTAGCAAAAATACAACCAGGTCTCTAAGATGTGTGTCTACCTGTTATGTGTCAGGCAATGTGTATATGATGGTATGCACACTATGTATTCTCCATATACAAACATTACACCCCCCATTACCATATTGTATGTGTCTGTGGATGGTCTGCATGTAACATGTGACCTGGTACACACCTCACCCTACAGATGGTGTCACGTGTGCAATGACAGCCACACAGTTCAGTAACACTACATACCTGGGTAGAGGTCTAGACACAGTGTTGCCAAGTAAGGATGTGTGTGTATGTGAATGGGTAGACATAAGGGTGCAGATTATACCTGTACCAGCAGGCCACCAGTCAATTTTTCATGGCCAATAACTCTTATACATACATGTGGCATGTGTGCAACTATACACCAGATATATCATGGCCATGGTGTCACCACGCTGACATACCCTTCTGGAATATGACTGCAACCATCCTCCTGCTGACACATACACCTACAGCACAAATGGATAACAGCATGGGGATAACAATTGGTGTTACCAACAGCTGAGATCCATCATAGCTGCATGACTACACTACCTGACATGTATGCATTACACATAACCCCTGACAACATCTTACACTGCAGTACATTGCAGCACTTTGTTACAGTCACCATGTGCATCAGAACCATATTAGCCTGCCCCTGCATCAATATTATGGATGACAGGGATGTGGCACAGGTATCATCATATGCACAGGGTGTGTTGCTGGTGTGCCAGAGGCCAAGGATGGTCCAAACGTGTCACCATGTGTGTGGGTGAGGGGTGCAGTTCATTGATTGGGGCATGGTGATGTGGTGTGTGTCAGTATGGGGTCACCCTAGGAGTGGTTGCATAGTGTGTGGGTATGCATGCACACAGTTCTGCCATATGGCTGCCCTATACGGGTGAGGTTGGACAGCTGCAGACTATACCTGGCAGGGTGTGCAGTTCACTGCCTCTGGCCACAGACACGCTGACTGTGCCTGCCAGCGGTTCCTTGGGCAAGTGCAGTACAGACCTTGAGGTGCTACTCTCCCCTGATGATGACATATGTCTGCTGCAACCATGTCCCACCTGGGACTGGCCAGGGCCATGTGCACGAGGCCTGCTGTGGTGTGGTGTGGACAGCAGCCCCAGTGGTGTGCTGGGACTGGTACTGCCACTACAGGAGTGGCTGGGCATCCTGGCATGTCCACATTGACTGCCAGCTGCTGTTCTTTCTGGCCTATGTCCACGTGGCCTTTGCACCACTCCCACCACATGTTCTAGCACAGACATACCACAGTCGAAGAGGCCCACCATCTCACCCCACTGTCTATCCATGACCTCGGTATATTCACGGAAGGCACCAGCGAATTCATGGAGGTTGCCATTTACAGCTGCGAAAGCAGACCTCTGCAACCTCAGGCCCTGTCTGGTGTGCATTTTCACATGTGCCTGTGCCTCCATTATGGCCTGAAACATGTTCCTGGTGGTACCAGTTGTGGTGCCTCTGCCAGGGGCATGATGACCTGTGGTCCTCCCATGAGCACCACGGTACAACTGCCGATGTGGTGGCCTTCCAGACATCTGCCTATGCCGACTGTGACCCAACACAGTTGGCATGGACACCACACTTTCCTGGTCATTGCCGCCAACTGTCCCTCTGCTATGGCCACATGTGATGAGGTTTGTAGGAGCACTGTAACTGTGTGCAGGCTTGGGGTGGCTAGGAGGGTGAGGACACATGTTTTGGCAGTGTCGGCCTCTGACTACCCTGCCTGTGCCTCACCTGTACCATCATCATCATAAGTGTCTACCTCAGTTACCTCAGTTTGCATGTAGGAGGGATCCTCGCCACCTGTGGGGGAAAAATACACACTTTAAGACCTGTACAGTATTGCATAACAGTACACACACTCACACACACTCACACTGACAGCCACCTTACTACCTCACTTTCCCTGGGATTACAGACAGTCCCACATTGAGTTACATATGTTCCTCATCCTGCATGGCACTTGCTAATATACACACATTACTACTACCCATTAAAATATCATTCCTCTCCATGCCTACACGTGTGGTTACAACACCTGACCTGTTACTCCATCACCTCCCTGACTTGGGTAGAGTAGATTGTGCATGGCCTCACTGCTGTCATCCCGTATTACCCTGTGTATTGGGCAGTAATGTTGTACAAGGCCTCTATATGGTTGGGGCTGCTACATTCACTACATATGTCACACACCAGAGCCTCATACTACAGTCTTGCTTAGTCCATGCCACATCTGCTGCACAAGTGACCCATCATGCGGACAACAGTACTACCTGAATACATTCACTGATGTGCTGTGGTAATTCCCCATTGCATTTGTAGTGGTGCATATGTGGGTAGTCGGTTACCTATCTGCTGCTGGCAATATGATGTGTATACCTGGTATGTACTTCACCTCCCAATGCATGCTCCATGCTACAGACCTTGTTATGCTATCAGCTGTCCTGTGATCACATACCAGACAGGTTGCCCTGGTGTCCCATGTCTCACTCCATTTACATGTACAGCACAATCCTAAGGGGAAGTACTACCATGTGGTCAGTCCCAGTATCGCCTGTGCATACATGGACACACACACACACACACACACACACACACACACACACACACACACACACACACACATGTACACACACATCTGACATGCATCGTCTATACTCCAGTTGATTGCACTTATAAACACAATCGAGACACACACACACACACACACACACACACACACACACACACACACGCACACACACACACACACACACACACACACACACACACACACACACACACACACACACACACACACCACACTCCTACATGTGGATTTGCACAACATTTGTACACACAGTCCTTCCATTACCCTTCTGTCAACATGCATTACATATGGTGCTCAACAGCATGCAGTGCAACTATAGTGACTTCATGCTAGCAGCAGTATACATGTGTGTGAGGCATGGGCTGAGTTGATAGGTGATAGCCCTTTCTCTTGTTAACACTGCACCTATGTATGAAGTGTTACTGTGGACCTGTTCCACACTCTGCCTTGTACTGTGCGCCATACCTTGCAGGTGTAGAAACCATTGCTGCATATGTAGTACTGTGTCAGTTATGTCAGCTCCACTGCTCACAGCCCCTATGTGTTATAGCAACTCATACCTGGGATGATATGTGAACACCTATCATTTGTGAATGCCTGATGTCTGTGTTACAGATCACAACATCAGCAGTGCATGTATGACCAGTACAAGACTATTACACTGACAACCAGCAGACCTTGCCATGGCTGTGGGGGGTGCCCTACACATGTCCCAGACCTCTGCATGGTTGCAAGGTCTACTCATGTGCATACCCCTTGGAGTGCACATACTGCTGTCACAAGTGCTGTGTGGTCAGGGTTACATCTGCCACATTTACTTAACCTGATTGTGTGCAGCTGCAGCCATGGTGGTGTTGATTTACACATGTCCTACTGTAGGTCGTGTGTCCTGCCATACTTCACATCCCTGTGGACACATTGCACATTGACAAGATGTTAGTTATCTTGCATGTGTCTGTTGTACCCTTCCAATACCCCAGCATGGTCTCTACTGTGATGCAGTGCACTTCTCAGCAACAAAACATGAATGTTTACAGCATGCAGTGTGGGTAGGTGTGTTAGATGTGTGCATGGGATATCCCAGAGCTATTACATGCCCAGTGTATCACCATGCATGAACACGAACCATACTCACCGGCTACGGGCTGCTGCCATGATGGTATCCTGGAGGGACCTACATAGGAGTGTGTGAAAGTTGATGTCAGTGGCCACAGCTGTGACATTCATAAAAGGTGAATGCAGCATTGTGTTACATCAACAGTAGAATTCCACAATATTACAGCTTATACACAACTGTGTATTACTACACAGCAGCATACTATGTATTATGACATCTCAGATTTCCATGATGTACCTGTACAGATGCAGATGCATACACAAGAGTGGTGTACTGATGTGCCCTAGGGCCTTACCGTCACACTCCTCAGCTGGTGTGTCGTTGCATCCACCTCCAAAATGTGCCCTGCCAGGTGTTGTTGCTGCAGGCGGCCAGGTGCCACAAGGCTGTTGAGAAGCTCCTCCACACGGGTAAGGGGTGGATGGGTGGGTTGCCCCCCCGTTGCGAGGTAGTCCCCCCTTATGGCAGCTGCATGCCGGCGTACATGGCGAAGCAGGTCGGTGCAATGTTGTTGGACCTGCTCATAGCTGCGGTTATGCAGTCCAACTTCATTGACACTGTGGACTAGCTTGTTCCACAGGGCAGTCCTCTCCTGCTGGTCATGGGCTGTTCACCCAAACAGCAGTTCATAGTGCTGTACCAAGTGGTCGATAATAACCTCTGTCTCAGAGGCGTTGTATGCAGGCAGACAACTATGTGACATGCTCCCTGGAAGACATAAAGATGGAAACAGGTCTGAGCCACCCATACAGCAAGGTTACTGTAGTTCTTAATACACATATTTGTCTCCCCCCACAATATCAGCTACAACAAACCGTTCACAGAATGCAATTGTTATGTCAACTGCTTACCTACCATTGGGACATATATTGTATTGTACTAAGCTTTGTGCTATGTGTATGTGCCACGCTTTGTGCTATGCATTTGTAGCCATGCTCCCTGTGGGGATACTTATCTTTGCTGGCCTGTTACAGACTATTTCACCTGCATGCCATTGTCAGTGCCACTATATATATGTGTATAAATATACATCTGTGTACATATAAGTGTAGATATATGTTGTACGTTGTTGATATACCTATGTCTGTATGAGTTTCTGTGTATCTGTACATATGCACGTCACATTCTGTATCACACAGATATTTATCTATGTGTGTAGTGCATGCATTCATCTGGTCCGCATTCTGTAACTGTCATTCTGTAACTGTTGTGCCTTGCTGCAACATAGACAGGTGTCACATGTGAATACAGACTAACATTAGGGTGGTATATATGGTGTGAGATTGCTGGTATGCCTATTATACACCTATGGCATTTGTGCATGCTACATTACACATTAACATGACTGTCCGGCAAGTGGTGTGCTCTGACACCCATGTGCTGATCATGACGACAGTACTTCCACCACCAGCTAGCTGTGGATATGCTGGGTATAATAGCCCTGTGTTTCTAATGTTTAGTCAAACACTCTGCTTGTGCTGTGCTGACGAGGTCATAACAAGGCTGAAATATGCATATCCACAGCTAGTGGGGTTTGGCTTTATTGGCCTGAAATTGCCCAGTAAAACGATGAAACAAGTCATGGGCATTCAGAATCACCAATTAGCTGAAACACCTGATATTCATAAGGATCATTTGCATATATCCCATGTGCCTCTGATACAAGAGGTTTGGGAGGTCACTCAGTGGAAGTTCTAGCTTTGCTGGAGTTTTCATTTTGTTTTTACTGGTTGGTTTTTCAGTGACCTTCACACTCATTGTTTTAGTTTATTGTTTGGGATATTTTTGCAGTGACTCTAATGATAATGGACATCAGCTGGGTATAACAGCCCTGTGTTTCTAATGCTTATTCAAACACTCTGCTTGTGCTGTGCTGATGAGATCATAACAAGGCTGAAATATGCATATCTACAGCTAGTGGCATTTGGCTTTATTGGCCCAAAATTGTCCAGTAAAATGACAAAACAAGTCATGGGCATTCAGAATCGCCAGTTAGCTGAAACACCTGATGTTCACAAGAATCATTTGCATATATCCTATGTGCCTCTGATACAAGATGTTTGGGGGGGTCACTCAGTGGAAGTTCTAGCTTTGCTGGAGTTTTCATTTTGTTTTTACTGATTCTTAGAAACTCTGGGATATTTGTTCTCATCCTAAGATTTTCCATCATTTTAGCTATATACGTCATGGTATCCATAAATACTGTTCCTCTCCCTTTGTCTGGTTTCATCACCCTCAGGTACCTATTACCTGATAATTCCTAAAACAATTGTTTCTCTTCCAAAGGGAAATTGGACCAAATTATGTTGTGTTGTATTCCATTACTTAACTCTTTTTCTACCCAACTTTCAAAATTCATGAGTTGTGGATGTAAGGGGAGGTTGAAAATGCTTTTCTTTCTTATACCACCCCATGTTCCATTCCATTAACATTATTAACAAACATCAATTCAAGATTCTTTTTCCTCACAAATGATTTTAAATCTATTAACAGTTTGCTTATATTTCATTTTTTATTGGGTATAAAATTAACACCTTTGGAAAATAAATCAAAGTGGACTTGAAAATAAATCGAAGTGGACTTGACATATTTTTCCCACTATAATTAAAAATGTTGGTACCGTACGTGTACTTGCATTTGTCTCTTACAATAACTTGCACACTATTTGTATCACCCCCACTCAGCGTCCCCCTTCTTTGATGCATTCCTTTCTTTGTAATTGTAGTATTGGGGCATCCGATTCCTGAGTCTTTCTGATCTTCTGAGTGGGGGAAACTCTAAAGGGTCATTGATGTCCACTTTAGAATTATACCCAAAATTATTTTCTCCCCCATTAACATCTCTCAACCCACCCTCAGCACTATAATTATTATTGTTGTTACCTAAATTTTCAGAAGTATCCTGTCTGTTTTCATGGGTATATAAAGTCTGTTTAGGCTTAGGGTAGCAGTGTTTTTCTGCATGTTCTATCATATATCTTTCTAACTTCTTGAATTTTCTTTTAAGCAAAAAGGAACATTTTTCTTCCACTTTGGACCTAATATTAGCATATCTGCACTTACCTTCTTCCACAGTATATAACAAATCATTCATGATACTTTTATTCGCTTCTTCAGTCTGTCTAAATAACAGTTTAATATCTTTCTCATTTTGTCTAATAATAGCTCTCATGATATCAGTACCACAAGCATCAAATATTCTAATAAGGTCTTTGTGAAATTCAAACCCTTCTTTAACATTATTTGGGCATTTATATACTCTCAACCCCTTAGAAACAATACTACTTTTAATACATTATTTCAAGTAAGCATTATCTAAGTTTAAAACTCTATACTTTAACATATATTCATGGAAGTTAGAAAGTGGAAGTTCTAGCTTTGCTGGAGTTTTCATTTTGTTTTACTGATTCTTAGAAACTCTGGGATATTTGTTCTCATCCCCAGATTTTCCATCATTTTAGCTATATACGTCATGGTATCCATAAATACTGTTCCTCTCCCTTTGTCTGGTTTCATCACCCTCAGGTACCTATTACCTGATAATTCCTAAAGCAATTGTTTCTCTTCCAAAGGGAAATTGGACCAAATTATGTTGTGTTGTATTCCATTACTTAACTCTTTTTCTACCCAACTTTCAAAATTCATGAGTTGTGGATGTAATGGGAGGTTGAAAATGCTTTTCTTTCTTATACCACCCCATGTTCCATTCCATTAACATTATTAACAAACATCAATTCAAGATTCTTTTTCCTCACAAATGATTTTAAATCTAGTAACAGTTTTCTTATATTTCATTTTTTATTGGGTATAAAATTAACACCTTTGGAAAATAAATCAAAGTGGACTTGAAAATAAATCGAAGTGGACTTGACATATTTTTCCCACTATAATTAAAAATGTTGGTACCATACGTGTACTTGCCTTTGTCTCTTACAATAACTTGCACACTATTTGTATCACCCCCACTCAGCGTCCCCCTTCTTTGATGCATTCCTTTCTTTGTAATTGTAGTATTGGGGCATCCGATTCCTGAGTCTCCCTGATCTTCTGAGTGGGGGAAACTCTAAAGGGTCATTGATGTCCACTTCGGAATTATACCCAAAATTATTTTCTCCCCCATTAACATCTCTCAACCCACCCTCAGCACTATAATTATTATTGTTGTTACCTAAATTTTCAGAAGTATCCTGTCTGTTGTCATGGGTATATAAAGTCTGTTTAGGCTTAGGGTAGCAGTGTTTTTCTGCATGTTCTATCATATATCTTTCTAACTTCTTGAATTTTCTTTTAAGCAAAAAGGAACATTTTTCTTCCTCTTTGGACCTAATATTAGCATATCTGCACTTACCTTCTTCCACAGTATATAACAAATCATTCATGATACTTTTATTCATTTCTTCAGTCTGTCTAAATAACAGTTTAATATCTTTCTCATTTTGTCTAATAATAGCTCTCATGATATCAGTACCACAAGCATCAAATATTCTAATAAGTTCTTGGTGAAATTCAAACCTTTTTTTAACATTATTTGGGCATTTATATACTCTCAACCCCTTAGAAACAATACTACTTTTAATACATTCTTTCAAGTAAGCATTATCTAAGTTTAAAACTCTATACTTTAACATATATTCATGCAGTTTTTGAATAATAGTATCATAGGTATCAACATTATTTTTTACAGGTGGCTCCATTTCAGAAAAGGAATACCCTTTGTTGAGCCATTCTCCTAAATTACAGTCATACCTCTCAAACATACCAAATATCTGAGTTTTTAAAGGTTTTGAGGTCCGAATAATGGGGTGCCACAATTCCCGAGTGGCACCCATTAATTTCCGAATTTCCCGGCTTTCTTTAAAATTTTTTTCAGTTATTTTTTTTCCAACTGACTTCATCACGTGGAGGTGTGAGCGGTGACATCAGCATCGTGAGCAGCCTGCCAGCCTATTGGAATTTGGCTGATGGCTGCTCTGGGCTGAGTGAGTGAATTTACTTTGTTTGAATAAAGAGAGAGGGGTGGTCGCAGGACAGACGAGTCAGTCTGAGAGAAGTCTGAGCAGTTGGTGGCAAGCTGAGTGAAAGCACATACAAAGGCAGACAGTATATTTTTTGCTTTAATTTAAAATAAGTGTACCATACTTACATTTATTTAGTTTAGCTAGAGGGCAGCAGGAGTCAGGACTCGGCAACCCTGTCTCTCGGCAGCAGAGCAGCAGAAAAAGTCTATTCTACTCTCAATGGACTTGGAGCTGTGCAGCAGTGAATCCCCAGGTATCCGATTAGCTTGCAGTCATAGTTGGCATGAAGTTTCCGTTTCTTCTGTGTGTCTTCCAGATACATTTTTGTCAGTGTTTGGGCTGTCCGTGTTTTACTGCTGGATTACATCTGGGCTTGTAATTATACCAAAGGCCTTTACATTTCTGTTTGACTGTCTGGTATTTAAGGTTTCCGTTTATATTTTGTGTTGGCTGTTTTACTGCCCATGTTGTGTTAATCTGTATAATTTTGTACTTATTAAAACACTAGCTAGTGCATTAATAAATTTTTCAGATTGTTTAAAAGTATAATATGTTTAAACTGCTTTTACTGTTAGTTTTTTAGATTTTTGTTTTTGTATTACCATACGTGTGCAGTTTAAATATTGGTGCCTCAAGGAGGGGTGAGTGTGTGTTTGTGTGATTGGCTGTGGCATGTTAATTTAACTACAGCTTGATTTGTGCCAGTCTGATAGCTACGGCATAGCCCCAGTAAAGTTTATGGATGCTATGATACAATTACTGTGTTTTGTTTTATTAACTTTAAAAGCCTTGACATATTTCCAGGTTTTTATTTTATTTACTCATACATTTTATTAAAACAGCCTTATGTCAGTCTCTGTAATGAAGTTTGTACTTCAGCCTTTAAATTCAGGAGTTTTGTATTTTTAATTTTGTATTGGAGAATTACATTCTCCAGATGTATGTGCAGTTATGTAGTTCATAGGTTCATAGGTTCATACTAGGCTATCTGCACTAGGGCATTTATAAGCCTAGCCAGAGTGTGTTTGGCTTTCACCACCCATTTTAAATTAATTTTGCTATGTCCTTTTTCGAGGTTAGTATACTGTGCCTCTGTCTAACAGTGACACAGAAGTGATACCCGGGGTAAACCTACGATCTCCCATCCACTCATCAAGATTCCTCTTGAAGAGAGTCAATGAGCGACTCTGCCTAACCTGGACTGGGATTTTATTCCAGTGTGAAGGAAGCCTCTGGGTTATGAATCTGTCCCTCCAGCATGTCCTATTTATTTCAGTGCTGAGGTTCAAGTCTCACGAGCGCGTAGCTCGATGGGATTTGGATTTTCTGAGGTGCAGCATGTCCATTAATTCTGGGTTGGACATGGCTTTATATGTCAGGCAAAGATCACCACTGAGTAGGCGGTATGCCACTGAGTAAAGCTTGAGTTTCTTTAACCGGTCAGCATATGGCATCTGTTTGAGCCCTTTGATCCTCTTGGTGAGGTACTTTTGGGGTCTTTCCAGTTGCTGCAGGTGTCTGGTAAGGTACATCCCAAAAGGGGCATTGTACTCAATTATGGGCCTGATGAGGGATGAGTAAAGAGGCACGATGACCTCCCCTGATCTAGATGTGAATCCCTTCATGATTAGGTGGGCTATATAAAATGTTTTTCTAACCACTTTGGCCACGTGATTGTCAAATGAGAGATTGCTATCAACTTGGGTCCCCAGGTCCCTAATTACTTCTTCTGTACTTAATGGATTACCACATATGTGGTAATTTGTGGGCACTTTGTTTTTGCCAAAGGGGATGACTGTACACTTTTTGGCGTTTAGCTTGAGGCCATGGCTCTGGCACCAGTTGTCTGTTTCTATGAGGCCCTTTTGGAGGATGCTTCTGTTGGCTGGAGAGTCGATTATGGCGCCCAGTTTGCAGTCATCTGCGAACTTGGTCAGCCACAGTCCTTCCCTGTTGGCCTGTACCTCCGAGAAATATATACCGAACAAGAGAGGTCCCAGGACTGAGCCTTGTGGGACGCCACTTGTAACTGGTTTGGAGTCTGACATGGCTCCAGCAATTCTAACCATGTGGGTTCTGTCCTTGAGCCAGTTTGCAACCCATCTAGTGACATAGGGGTTTATATTTAAGCTGGTGAGCTTATCTATAATGCCCGAGTGGGGTATTGTATCAAAGGCTTTTGCGAGGTCCAGGTAGGCTGTGTGGACCACCTCCCCCTTGTCAATAGTATTCATTTTGTTTTTTTTTTCTGCATTTGCAATCACAGTTTGAGTCAATTTAAAGTAAAACAGCTCTTGATCAAAAGTCTGTTTACAAATGCTTTTACTTTAAATTGACTCTGTTTTATTTTATTTTATCAGCTGTTACAGTGTTTTTTTTTTTTTGGGGGGGGTCCGTTTTTTTATTATTAGTCATAATAGTCATTCATCATTCTCACTGCTACATGTCTTAATAGCACTGTGTTACTGTCATGGTTACTTTACATTTAATGTGTAGAAGGATATATGTAATTGACAACTAAAATGAGACCCTTATTGCATTGAAAGATATTTGCAACTGAAACACAAGTTATGGAAGACAGTAACCCTTTTCTGGCAATTCATTGCTATTCTGCTTTTTAAAATATCTTGAAAATATTACCTCTTGAGAAAATGTTTTTTTGGGAGTCATTTTTCTGTCATTATTTCCTTTACTTGTGTTTTAATTTGTAGCATGTATATCAGTAGTGTTGGGTTAGCATTATGCATGTGTCATGCTACTGCTGAGTATGTTGTTATAGTATTGTCAAATTATGTCCATATAGGGTAAATTTATTAATAAAGCAAAGTATGTCCATAAACACACAGATAGATTAGCTATGCAACTCAAGTACTAGAGCTAATGAGGGATATTAAAGATTAGACCCTAGTACTTTTTCCCAGCTCTACATTATTTGTTATGGGGATTTAGAATATGGGTATTGGGGAAACTGTACAGATATGAATATACAGTGATATGCATCCTTTAAAGATTAAAATCTTTCACTTCATTTTCCTTGTTCTTGATCCCTTAAGTGGACACTTGACCTCTTGCTGCTGTGTAAAAATGTTCATTTAGTGGTATCCCTTAGCCTAAGTTACTTACTGATACTACATTGATTCTTTAATAATCTTACACTTACAACCTACCACTACTTGAGTCCTCCAATACTGTGATGTACAGCTTATAAAGTGCATATAGAGAACTGCAGCACTTAATTCACAAGTCTGCACGCTAACGTTCAGATCATTTATATGGTGTGTTGTCCTTTTTATTTAATACTTCAGAGGACATCATACCCTTCATTTAGTGCAGTGGATACAGCAGTAGGCATTATGTGTTGAAATGTTAGTTTTATATAGTAAGGAACTACACTGTATTGCTGTTACAATGTTTCAGCTAGTAGCTGACAGAGATTTAATCAGTGGTAACGTCTTCTGCTTTTGTCGTTTAGAGTTTTGTACAATTATGATGAGTGAGATGTTGACACTGTCATTAACTGCCATTTGAAATGCATGTTCACTCTTAATTTAGGCCTGATTGGGTGACAGTACATGAATTAAGAAATTGATCCAGGAAGGTGCAGCATAGAAAGAGAGAGATGGATGTGAGCCCTGAAGGTTGGATTGTTAGATAATCTTGTAAATTGATGTTAACAGCATAGTGCATGTGTGCGACTATTGCAGCATTGGACATAAGGTCTTGGGGAAACTTAAAGGTTTAAATTTTGTGGTGAGTAATGGCTCCTGCATGTTGGAACACTTAAAGAAATTGAAGTAAATATTTGGGCCATATTTTGGTTGTTTGTTCTTCAGTTTGCATTTGAAAGTTGGTATCCCACAATCCCACTGGAGTGGGTGGGGTTACATAATTATGTATGTAAATTTCATGTTAATCTACATACAGATTTGTACCTATTTTTCATGGGCCTTTGTCCAGAGCAGGTTGAGAGGCATGATTACAGTCATTGTTCAAATTAACACAACTTGAATTATTAGAGTGAATATAATAATCACATTGTCTTCAAATCCACTGCTGTTTTGAAGATATCTCCATTTCCATGTTTATTCCACTAATTTCTCTCAGACTGGAAAGAAAAATGTTAGGAATCCCCTCACAACTTGCTCTACTTGCACCAGCCAGAAAAACAACGTCTGCCGCCATCTTGGATTGCATTCACTTCCTGTCTTCCTCTGTGACCTCCAGAGATTAAGCATGATCTCATTTCCTGGTTTCCTGGTATAGAAACCATAGAATAGTTTGTAGCTATAGTTTTACAAATGGGAGTGAGTAAATCAATTAGTTGTGTGAGTTGGCCAATCATTTTCCTGCATTCACCACCTTCAATATCCCTGTTTGTGTCTCCACTGGACAGTATAGCCTGGGTCTCTAAATCCTCTATAGTACCAGAACCAACCCAAAAAGTAAACTGATGACAGTCCAGTGCCAACCTACACAAAGTATAGTAACCAGGAACCGACTAAAGGCATTTGTGAAGAACCAGTAAATCAGAACCAGGCAGAATTGTCACTTTTATTCATAAACTTAAAAACACATAAACACTTAATTGATTCACCTTATTTTTCATCCCAGCAAGACTACATCAGATGAGTGCTTAAACTTACTAACACTGTTTTAAAAACTTTTCCCATAAATGCTTGATCAATTAATGCAAATTCTATTAATTACCATTAATTACTAAATTGAAACAAACTGAAATCATAAAAACATACTACCTAAAACCACTAAAACCGCTTCCATTATGTCAATAATGTTATGGTGTCTTGCTTGCTGACGCAGGTATTTCTTTTGTGCTGTTTGTTTGGTTTTACTTCTTTAGCCAGGTAGAGCAGAGCAATAATGAATCAATACATCCATTGCAGGTTCAGTCTGCAAATGTGTATTTCTTTTCCCAATATTTAAAGGAAGATGGATCAGAAAACTTAAGACCACACACTTCATGTCAACATAACATGGGTTGATCGTTTCTCCAGGAAATATGACAGTTTGGCTTCCTGCTTGCAGTAATACACAAAGTCACATCTTTCATTATTTAAATCACCCAAAACAGTCAGTTGTTTATGGTTCAGTGCAAATTCATGAGAGACTTTCTTAGATATGTATTATCGAGTGGTTTTGGAATCTGGTTCCAGTAATACGTAAGTACCAATATATCTTCTATCCTCAAAAGTACATCGCAAGCTGAGTTAAATGTTATAATGATTAACTGAGGGTTTTTTCATAGTTAACATTACTATAGTATTTAAAAAATACATATAATATGACCATTTTTGACATTTTGTTTTTTAAGATTTTAACATTCCATTAAAAATATTTGTGAACTATAAGTTAACAATACATCATTGTATAATTTTATCCTAAAGAGTGATACTTCTTCAACTGCTGATTCTGTCACCATTATGTCCATTACTTCTGAAAAGGAAACACACATTTGTACTATGACAGGATAAAAATAATACAAACTATCAAGTCAGGGAATTGTTCTTAATTTGCTGAATGCAAACTTGTGGCTGTGCTAGTTTACAATAGTTTCACTGAGGACATAACAATGCTAGATATTTTTAGAATGCTTTGAAAGTAGCTATGCAATTTTCCTGATTCCTACAAAAATGTAACATTTGCCTGCCCAAAGCACATTTAATGCTTGTCTTATAAAACGAGTCACCATACAATGCATTAAAGAAGTACAATGGGTTTCTATAATGTATTCCTCAACTTTTCGGCCCTTTTGCTCCCTGTTTACAGTTCCCTCTATAAAGGAACAACAGTGTGCCATTTAAAATAATTTTAATTCACCATACTTCTGTAACAGAAGCATACCTTAGTGTACTGTGATGGTTTCACTTTTAAAAAGATTGTCTCACACTTTACTAAAGCTTGCTGTAGTCACCCAGTTACTAATGTCATCGAAGGCAGGCAGTGCAGGTTCTTTTTCGCACTAGTTCCCTCCCCCAAAGTGACATCACCACAGCCAGCCTCTGTTTTTAAGTAAAACAATGAAACCCACCCATTCTCTGATGTCACAGCTCCCTTGTCCTTCCCCCACCCTTTGAGTGCTCAAATACAGTTTCAGGAGGTAGGAAAGTTTTTCTACTGGTTTTGTTTCCAGTACGCCGTGTTTTTAAATTGGAACCTCTTGTGCGAGTCTCTCTCTACAGAGGCTTCTCTCGTGGCTTATTAATTGGTGATTGTCATATATATATATATATATATATATATATATATATATATATATATTTTTTTTTTTAAATGCATTGCTCTAGGGCAAAGTATTATTTGTTAACTGCAATAATCCTGGCTTTTCTCTGATCGCTATACTCAATAAGTTCACACGTGCATCCAAAAACTGTAAATGGTTGCCTGTTTGGGTCATGTTTGCCAACATAATTGCTGGGGGGTGCACATATGGACTTTGCAATCAAACTTCTAAGGTTTTGTCTGGCCATTTATTGCTTAACTTTTAGTGATGTTATTTGCCTTTGCTGTGGCATTTGTTTCTGAGCTGGTGCACGTGGTCC
Organism: Protopterus annectens; assembly: GCF_019279795.1. NCBI lineage: Eukaryota > Metazoa > Chordata > Ceratodontiformes > Protopteridae > Protopterus > Protopterus annectens. The sequence goes on along the minus strand of NC_056727.1, from coordinate 668,160,333 downwards.
TGGTTGCCACTAGCAACCAGTTTCCTTTATCGCTGTTCTCATAGTTAAAAAAAAAGAAATGCACTGTACTGTGCTGTTAACATCATAAGTGTAAGTGAGATTGAAGTCAGTGAGGAATTGCATTGTGAAACAGATTAAATGGTTTTAGGCTAGCCCAGAACTGCCAAGTTGAACGACATTGTGTTCAAGCATTCAAGGTGTAGCAATGCAGTGAGCATAGAAAAAAATGTTAAGAAACACTGAGATTTTTTTTTTCCTTAAAGGGGCAGTGTACAAACTGAAAATGGCTTTTCCACTTTATTACCATGAGAAATGTGTTGTTGTTCTGTTTCTAGTTCAGTATGAATGAAGTTATAAGATGACTGTGAAACATTCCTCTCAACTGTCCAGATTTTTGCAGAATGTCAATTGGTTCTTATTTTTGGTCTGTTCCTCATAAAATTTCAGTTTTTCTGTTTTTTTGGTGGGGGCGAGACACAGAGAAAAAGATATACTGTTATGTTGCTGTCTGCAAGCAATGTGTACTGATATAGTCAGCTTGGAAAAATATGTTAGGAAACACTGAGTTTTTTTTCCCCCTTAAAGGGGCACTATACAAACTGAAAATGCCTTTTCCGCTTTATTGCATTGATAAATGGCTTGTTGTTGTTCCATTTCTATCTCAGTAGAACTGAAGTTATAAGATGACTGAAATCATTCCTCTCAATTGTGCAGATTTTCATGGAATGTCAGTTGGCTCGTATTTTTGGTCTGTTCCTCATAAAATTTGAGGTTTTCTAGTGGGGGCGAGAGAGAGAGAGAAAGATGTACTGTTATGTTGCTGTCTGGCTCAAGTCATGTGTCACTATAAATACTGTACACATCTCAAGAGAGGTACAGCATGAAAGTTAGCTAAAATCAGGACAGTAATCCCACTCCACAAAGGGGGAGTCATGAAGGACCCCAGGAACTACCGCCCCATTAGCCTGATGAGCCTGGTCTGCAAGGCCATGGAACGTATCATCGAGGAACTCATAAACAAAGACATTGGTAATCTCCAAACTCTGGACCCTACCCAGTTTGGATTTGTAAAAGGCAGATCATGTCTCCTAAACCTGACTGACTTCTTTGAAGCAGTCACCAAAGCCATAGATGAGGGTAAAATGGTTCACACAATTTATCTAGATCTCGCCAAGACTTTCAACACCATTCCCCACTCTGGAATTATAGATAAGCTCACTAAACTAGGTATAAATCCCTATGTCACAAGATGGGTTACCAACTGGCTCATGGACAGAATCCACACTGTGAAAGTAGCAGATTCCAAATCCAACTTCAGACCAGTGACAAGTGGAGTACCACAGGGTTCAGTCCTGGGTCCTGTCCTGTTTGGTATCTACTTCTCTGAAGTGCAGGCTAACACAGAAGGTCTTTGGATAACAAAGTTTGCAGATGACTGCAAACTAGGAGCCATAATCAAAACTCCTTACAATGTGGACAAACTACAAAAGGGCCTCACTGAGACAGATACCTGGTGTCAAAGCCATGGCCTAAAGCTCAATGCCAAAAAGTGTATTGTCATCCCCTTTGGTAAAAACTCTGTACCCATGAACTACCACATAGCTGGTAGTCTACTTAATGCTGAAAATGTGATAAGAGACCTTGGGACACAGGTGGACAGTAGTCTCTCCTTTGATAATCACATCACCACACTGGTCAGGAAATCCTTCTACGTGGTTCATCTCATCACAAAAGGATTCTCATCCAGAAAAAAAGAGGTCATTGTTCCCCTCTACTCATCACTCATTAGACCCATTGTAGAGTACAACACCCCTTTTGGTATGTACCTCACAAGACATCTACAACAACTGGAAAGACCACAGAAATACCTCACAAAGAGGATTACTGGCTTCAAACAGATGCCCTACGCAGACCGTATCAAAAAACTACAGCTTTACTCCATCGCATATCACCTACTCAAGGGCGATCTCTAATACATACAAAGCTATGTCAAACCCACAGCTGTTGGACATGCTCCACTTAAAGAAATCCCAATCCCTCCGAGCTACACACTCTAGGGACCTAAACCTTGTCACCACAATAAACAGAACATGCTGGAGGGATAGATTCCTGTCCTAGAGACTTCCCATACACTGGAACAGACTATCTATCTATGTCAAACAGAGCTCATTAGCGCTCTTCAAGAAAAATCTTGATGATTGGATGGGAAATGGGAAATTCACCCCAGGGATCACTTCTGTGGCTCTGCTCTACAGGGGCACAGGAAAATAATTTTCTTGGGTGGCGAAAGCCAGGGTACATTTTTTGGCTAGGCTACTAATAGGCCCTAGGGCCAATAGCCTAGTACCTACCTATGAACCTATAAAAGTCAGAAGATTGCCTCCTTCCTAAACCTCCCCGCATACAGGCAGCTTTTTAAATCTACACTGCTTTCTGTAGATGGAAGGAGCATTGTATGTTCTAGTTTCATTATATTTATATAATGCACATTTTGACTGATTTTGACCAGATATAGCTGCCGTTTTTGGTTATTTATTAAGCTGTTTGTTGTGTCACAGTCATCTAGTTTTCAAAGTTGTATATACTCAATTATCTAAACTTTTTTTTGTCACTGCAGCTCTCACTTAATGCAGTAACGTCTTCTGATTACATAACGGTTGTTGCAAATAAATGTCGGTATGTAATTGCACAATGCCGATTAGTATTTTTTCAGTGATTTAAAATCTGTTTATGATAGAAAAGAAACCAACAAGTAAATCCAAAAACCGGAATGGAGTCCACTGGCAAGTATATACCAATGCTGAATGGTAAAAACAGTCCTTTATTAGAATAAAAACGATTATCAGTATTCACCAACATAAAATAATAAGCGCTTTCGTCTCCAATTATACAGTTCAGGAGACTTTATCAAACAAGAACTGAACATTAAAACAGAGTTTAAATACTAAAAACACTGAAAATCCTCCTTCCAAATGACATCACTTCCTGGCAGAGCACAAAGTTCTAATTAAAGAAACAGTGTATCTTCCTGGCAAAGCACAAAGTTCTAATTAAAGAAACAGTGTATCTAAAAAGAACATTGAGCTGAAAACCATATACAAGTGCAATACGCATGCATAAAATAGTAATAAATAATAAATATATAACTAAAATATATTTGCAGTACTCTAATAAATATAAACAACAATAATTGTTCATGTGCAATCACGCAACTGCCAACAAAAGATAAACAATTGCATAATAAACATGGAATCCTAAATTAGGTTCCATATAACAAAGTATTGGCAGCTAATGCTGACATTTACATTTCATCTTGAATGCTACTTTTAAGTTTTGTTCAGGTTGTTTTTTATTTTCCCTGGGCATCTTGGCAGTTATAGAGCACGACTTAACTGCACTAGGCTTTATCATATTTTTCAAGTCAAATAGTGCTTTTTAGATCGTAAGATGTCAATTGTCATCAGTATTATATACAACCTTTCTGATTGTATGACACTAATAGTTGGTCTATTGACCAACATTTATAGCTTTAGACAGTTTTGCCAGGGTTCGTTATTTGGATGGATGGGTTTATTATTCCTTGGGGGTATGTTCCCGTTGTTTGGTCGCTGTTGCATGTAGGATGCCTTACATTGTCGGACCAGCTTTTGATGCCTAGCTGTGCTCACATGAACTCCTTTTGATGGAATATAACAGTGGAATGTTCTATCTTTACCATCACGATGGGATTTACCTGCACTATTTGAAAGGCCAGCTGACTTGCTAGCTTAGGGTATTTAGCAGTTGCAATCCAGGTTAGTATATGTTTTCTGACGTTAATCTGCAGCTATGGTTGCCTTGATTTGTTGTCAGGGATTGTTATGCTTTTGCATTTTGCAACAATTACCATATATTTTTGTAATCTCGGTGAATAGCTATTATATAGGCATTGTATTTGCCAGTTTAGTTTAGCGACACTTTTTACAACACCATGTACTTATTTTAGGTATATTTAGGTATCTTTTGATGTGTTCGTTCCTTCTTTAACTTGACGCTTTTGTGATCTAAAGCTCAGGATGAGCTTAGTTTAGCGACTATAACGTGAGAGCCATTATACATTTTTTAACTTTTTAATTCTTTTAGTGACATCCCTGTACCTTACATTTCTGATCGCAGAATATTGTGGCTTGTGGTTTTAAGTGAACATCTTGATCACCGACATTTACTGTGCTCATAGTGAGTTTGGTTTGTTAGTTGGTGTGTATTGATAGCTCAGCAGTTGAATATGCTCTTCTATCGTAGCAGCATAGTTTATTCAATGTATAATGAGTATGCTTTATGACAATTGTGATTATTTATGTATGTCATTTATGCATTTTAAACATTTTTAATGTTTTCACTGATTTTTTATTTGTGTTACTTGAATTTATCTATGATGTTTCTTTAAATCAATACAGGATGAGTGCTTCAATTATTCAATCAGTGTTTTAATTAGTTAAGTTTGAGCGCCAAAAAATTCTGTTTAAATAGTTGTCCATTTTTACACTTTATTACACCTGAAGAAGCGTAGTACAGCTACGTGAAAGCGCTTGTGTTTGTTCCTGTCTTCAATAAAGAAGTTTTGCTACAGTTATTGGCATCTCTGTGTGGTGCTTCCAGTGGATTTGGTTTGTTCCTGTTATTTGTTCTTCTTCCACCTGGAGGCTCTGTTCCTTTGCTACAGTTTTTGGACTTTTTTCTTATTTATTAAGCTGTTTGTTGTGTCACAGTCATCTAGTTTTCAAAGTTGTATATACTCAATTATCTAAACTTTTTTTTGTCACTGCAGCTCTCACTTAATGCAGTAACGTCTTCTGATTACATAACGGTTGTTGCAAATAAATGTCGGTATGTAATTGCACAATGCCGATTAGTATTTTTTCAGTGATTTAAAATCTGTTTATGATAGAAAAGAAACCAACAAGTAAATCCAAAAACCGGAATGGAGTCCACTGGCAAGTATATACCAATGCTGAATGGTAAAAACAGTCCTTTATTAGAATAAAAACGATTATCAGTATTCACCAACATAAAATAATAAGCGCTTTCGTCTCCAATTATACAGTTCAGGAGACTTTATCAAACAAGAACTGAACATTAAAACAGAGTTTAAATACTAAAAACACTGAAAATCCTCCTTCCAAATGACATCACTTCCTGGCAGAGCACAAAGTTCTAATTAAAGAAACAGTGTATCTTCCTGGCAAAGCACAAAGTTCTAATTAAAGAAACAGTGTATCTAAAAAGAACATTGAGCTGAAAACCATATACAAGTGCAATACGCATGCATAAAATAGTAATAAATAATAAATATATAACTAAAATATATTTGCAGTACTCTAATAAATATAAACAACAATAATTGTTCATGTGCAATCACGCAACTGCCAACAAAAGATAAACAATTGCATAATAAACATGGAATCCTAAATTAGGTTCCATATAACAAAGTATTGGCAGCTTTGTAAAAATACGCTCTAAACTCTTATATGACAGAATATAGCGACTGTCATAAAAATGTGCAACATATGGTTTAAATGCTCCTATTACATAAGTTAAAACTGTTTTTTTTTTTAAATATATATATTTTTAATACAGTAGGACAACTAAATGGGAAGAAATTCGAGCAATCAAAATATATACTAGAACACCACCACCTTTGCCGATAGTCTAAGAAGATGATGCTTAAATATGTAAAACATAAAACTTATCTCATATAAATTTATATAATATATTTTCCAGTCAGTGTACTGGGTTTTCACCAGGTACTCTGGTTTATACTTAACATCAGGTTGGCTAATTAGCAGCACTGTTCATAAGCATGCTGGTTTTGTCCATGTCATGATGGAACAAGTCATAACTGAAAAGGCTTTTAAAGGGTCTGTGAAGGACCAGTTGACTTACCCAGTTAATAAATAAAGTAAAAAGAATGTTCTATGTATGGTGCCTTGTTATTCCCCCCTGGCAGTATTACCCTTAACCTGTGATGTCAAAGCTAATAATCATAGTGTAGCAAGTACTGGACAGTACATCTTCCTCTCTGTGGCCACCCTCAAGATGCTTATAACTGCATCTGTACTTGGGTCTTCGGGACAATGTACTACTGGGCTAATACTCCTTCGTGATTAAGTGGATGCATTTTCTGCAAGTATTATTGAGTTTGGACTCAAGTATGCTTCAGTAATAATATTCACTGAAAGTATCACCACGACTGTATTATAGACATAATTTGCACTCTCAAGGACGGCTCTTACCTCATAGGGCCAAATTCAAAACTTTTAGTACTATATGGTAACAATGGCATAGCTACAGTATAGCATAAAAAAGAACTTTCTCTGCAAAACTTCCTGTGAAACATCTTGAAAAATAATCAAAAATTCAAATGTTCTTACTTTCCATAAAGCAGCAATTAGTTTTTCAATTTTTTCTGCATGGATTGGTATAACGAGTTTTCATAAACTTTTAAAAATTATGATAAATTAAACTTGCTCGGGAATTTAAAAATCATTGACTGTTGGCCTATATGTTAGACAGCTCTAGACATTAAATTACAAATGTAAAATAACTAAGTGAATGAAGCAATAAAGCACTGGTAATTTTGGATGAGGTATTCAAAAACCCATTACATCATGACTACTAATCAAAAATGATTAGCTGTCAAATAATGGGGGTACAAAGTCCTTCTCTCTGTCATGCAAGAGATTCTCTCCTATTTACTCCATAACTTGAGGTCAACAGATCTCACCATGAACTATAAACCAATTGATAGGTGACTTGGCCATGACCTTTGAGTCATAGAATTGCAGATGCACACACACACATCCATGGATGTGTATGTGTTTAAATTATTTCATTTCAGAATTTACTGTCTGGTTATTTCTACTTAGCTCCCATTACCCTAGAAACACAGAAAAATGAAAATAATGCATGCTTATGTACACACACACACACACACACACACACACACACACACACACACACACACACACATGCACACACACGCACACGCACGCACATGTGCATACACGCACACACACACGTTTTGTTAAAGATCAACCTGGACAGCAAAAGTTAAACATGTATTATACAATGGTAGCTCATTAACATTCAAAAATGTGCATGCTGATTGCTCAGCCCAACCAAGTGTGCCCACTGTAAATACATCATATACCAACAGAAGCAAGTCCAGTCACCTCAATTTTCTTCTATTAATATATGCTAAGACTTTCCAGTTTTCTTGAGCTAAAAGGTCAAGCGATACATATGTAGGGCAATGAAAATTCAAGCAAATCAGATACATTATACAAAACTCAAGAAATTTACCAGGAATTTTTGCATACTCTCATATCTCTACACTGCCTGGATTTCAGTTTTTTTTTTTTAATAAAGAATTTAGCAATGGAATTCTTCCTTTCTCTGTTGCCTTCTAAAGCACTCTGATGTTCTGATAAGCATGGGAAAGTACAGGTGGTTAAATCTTATAACATTAGATGCCCTTCTCTTGAGTGTTAAAGTATTCATAACAATAGGGATTCCCTGCCAAGAGCAGACCGACATCTGGCCAGTATACCACACATTGTTGATTGTAAAGGATAAGCCATATGTCACAAGTATGCTCCCAACATGTGATGTAAGATATGGAGATTGAAGATGATGTCCGCATGTGCCATCCTCAGAACTGACAAAGCCCCAGTAGGAACGACAGTCCAAGGATAAACATAGGTAGCAACTCCTTGATTTAAAAAAAAATTCTGGTAAAGGACATTTAAGCATTCAGCAATGGCCAGAGTCACTTCTGGACACAGCAAAAGGGAAGGAGAAATATAGTGTTATGGTTTGTATGTACTATTTTAGTGCCTTGGTGCAAGACCTTCCAGGAGTTGCTACATAAACTGGATGTGAATGCAGTCAGGTAAGGCCATGGTTATAGTGTAGCAAAAACTAATGTCCCCTCTGTCAATGGAAATGCTAGAACAAGGATTAAATTACATGACACAAGCACCCTGCCAAGAGCTGCCAATCACAGGAATTAACAGGTCAAATTACCCTCAGGCCTTTGACAGCTAGGGAAGCTAAGTGTTATAGGGGAGGGGAGAAGTAGATGGACTGGAATTCAGTCTCTCACAAATTAGTGCCATTTAAGCTTAATTACAAAGGCAGCAGTAAACAGCACTTTTGAAAGTGTGTTCTGTGACATTTGCACTGCTTCTGTTTTAAGTAGTCATTCAGCAGCAGGGAATGTTACTTACAAAGTACTGACTAAAAGAGAGCAGTGTATGCATGCAACATCTATGAAATGACAGGAGCGTTAGGCAAACCGAGGCCTGCATGATATAACATTTTTGAGCCAAACACTGCATTTTGGGATACTGAATGGCAAACTGATTTATCAAAACCACATCAAGATGCTAGACCCCATGTGGTCAGACTCTGGAATTACATATAAAAATATTTAAAATCCTGTAAATAATTCCAGAGTGCTGTTAAAATATAGAAACCTCAAGCCATGATGAAATAAACATGATTTTTTAGTCTGTGGATGCGGTACTCCTTTAAGCATTTTCACTGCTTTATTTCACTTTAAAGCATAAAAAACTGATGTTTTTTTTTATCATAAGCATCACGACCTACTAAAGTTATAAGTTAGTATTTCATTTAGTGATTTCAAACTTTCAGCATTGACAATTATCTATCTGTTCACTTGAAAATGAATCTGCTTTCTTTATATTTTAGTTTCCTTCTTTAAATCCCTGTCATTGCATCCTAATTGCAATTTATTGTACTCCTACTGTTCCTGAAACAAAAAATATGAGTACATATCTGTAATTCTATATGTTAATATATCTTTCAACTGGTTTATTTTGTATGTCGTTACTGTACATATAATCACTATATTTATATTGTAATTTTGTGGTGGTATATCCTAATTGTTATGGAACTTTTCCTCCCAGGCCTCTGCTGAAAAAGGGCACTGCCCAGGCTCACTATCCCAATTAATGAAATGTAATAAATGAATAAATAAAATTCAAAAAAGTATTCATTTTACTCTACAAATGTAACAGCTGTTATTTTTTCACTTTTATAAGAAAATGTCTTCCCCTGATTATATTTTTATTTGCTGTATAAAATCACTACCCATGACAACAGATTGTTAGCCTCCTTTAGAGAATAGGTGACCTGTACTTCAGCACCCTGATTGGAGAATGAACTTTCTTCAGCAAGATGTTAATCTACAGGTAATGCCTGATGAAAAATGAGTGTGGTACTTCACAACAGCATATTAAGATACTGTGGAGCTCAGACTGAATGAAAGCTAATGACTGCCATTATTATACCCTCGCTAAGCAGCACTTTTGCTATTTCATGAGTGTAAAATAAAAAAAAATAGAAACGTGTGTGTGTGTGTGTGTGTGTGTGTGTGTGTGTGTGTGTGTGTGTGTGTGTGTGTGTGTGTGTGTGTGTGTGTGTGTGTATGCATGTAGGTGAGTGGAAGAGTGATTGAGCCATTATTTTAAACTCACTAAGCAGCGCTTTGGTGTTTAGCAAGTGTAAAATTAAAATAAACATAAAAAAAGGAGTGTGTGTGCACGTGTGTTTGTGTTTCTGTGTGTGTGACTGTATGTGTGCATGAAAGTGGTAGTGTGTGTGTGTGTGTGTGTGTGTGTGTGTGTGTGTGTGTGTGTGTGTGTGTGTGTGTGTGTGTGTATGTGTGTGTGTGTGTGTGTAGATTAAGAGCAATCGAGCAGTAGTGGCAGCAGAATCAGTAGTTAAGAGGTTTACATACCTCTCAACCTCTTAGCTCAAGATATCTGGATAAAGCCTAAAATAAAGGGAGGAACAAAGGCTCAAAATAGGAACATATTTTAAATCTTGTAAGTTATACAGTTGCATAAATAAAAAGATTTGTGTCAGCATGTATTTTCTGAAGCACAATGAAAGCTAATGACTGCCATTATTTTACACTCGCTAAGTAGCACTTTTGCTATTTCATGAGTGTAAAATAAAAAAAAATAGAAACATATATGTGTGTGTGTGTGTGTGTGTGTGTGTGTGTGTGTGTGTGTGTGTGTGTGTATAATGCCCCAGTTAGGTATACTTGGTGGTTAGTGTTACTCAGGCTCAAACAAGAGGCTGAATTCTCTACCCATACCACCACTTGTGATCAGGGAGTTGTGTCTTTTGCTCTCCACTGTCCAGATTTTCACAGAATATTTGGCTCATATTTTTGGTCTGCTCCTCTTAAAATTTGTGTTTTTCTGGCAAATCAATGAGAACTGAATTCACTAAATAATGATAGCTCTTTAAGTTTCAGTCTTCCTATCTTTCAGGAAACACATTGTAACACAAAACACTTTATTTTAGCAACTTTCTAAGATTATGCAAGCAATATTTAAACTGTGTCCCTGTTTTTCCCCATTGACCCCCCCCCCAAAATAAATTTTGGCTTTTTCCAGATTTCTTGTGCTGTGAAGTTGAGAGATTTAGTTGCTCATCAAGTAGATTTTACAAGGAGCAGAGAGCTTCAGGGGAAGAGAAGTTTAATGCTACTTATGCTAAGTTGTTTGCATTGTTAGTAGCACAACAGATAGTGTACTTACTTTTGATGCAGAAGGCTGTGGGTACCACTCCCACAGTATGCAGATGGATGGCTGATAATGTACTGTGTTGTACTTTAATGGGAGTGGATGCTGGTTGTACTTTAATGGGAGTGGATGCTGGAGTCCTATGACTGTCCTCTTAGTAACTATGAACCGGTTATCAGTTTACCATCCATTTACCATTGCAAAATTACTAGCTTATCATTTTTTAATGTAACACAGGCAATTTATTCTTCAAGGGCAACAGGCACTTTATTTGTAGATGAAACAATGAAATATAAAGTTGTTTGCTAGCAGCAATCTCTTCATTAGTTACAGATTCCTTTAATGTGGAATTATTTAGATGACTTACTTCTGCAGAGATTTTGCATATTTACTGATATTGGTGGATTGTAATGACAGAAGTCTGAGTGGCCTTTTATGATTGAAATTTTCTAACAAGTGGTGCTGTATTATACAAGGAATATAATTTAATACAATCAGGTTAATACAATCAGGAAGGTGAATCAAAGAATGTGTGCATGTATGCTTGCTCACAGGATACAGGAGATCAAAATAGGGGAAGAGACCAGTCACTAATGGTGCCCCCAGGGTTCGGTGCTGAGACTTTTTCTGTTTGGCATATACATCTCAAAAGTAAAAGGAAATACCAAAGGGCTTTGGCTGACTAATTTTGAGATGACTGCAAGCTAGGAGCAGTTATTGAATCCCTAAATGACTTAAGCATCATGCAGGAAGGTTTGTCCCAAACAATAACTGGTGGCAGAATCATGAATTGAAACTAAACTCCAAGAAATACATTATCGTATCCTTTGGGATGTCATCTACTCCAGGGAACTGCCACATTGACAATACCCCCTAAGAAATGACCCAGTTGTTTGGCATTTGTGAACTTGTGCATACAGAGACCTAACTTTTGACCAACATGTGCCCAGAGTAATAAGAAAGTCTTTCTATATTGCGCAGCTTATAAACAAATTGTGACTAGATCTAGAGATGTTTTTGTTCCCCTTTACTAAGCCCTCATTAGGTCAATCATTTTGTATAATGCCCACTTTGGCATGTATCTGTCCAGACCCATGCAACAATTGAAATACCCACAGATATACCTTATTAAAAGGATACAAGTCCTAAACAGCAGGTCTTGCATGGACCACCTCAAAGATTTATCACTATACTCAGTATGCTACTGAGTGCTTACTGGTGATGTGTCTGGCATACAAGGCATCCTCTGACCTAATACAGATGGACCTATTGAACATCAGCAAGTCAAATGGCATCAGAAATACTCAGTCCAGTTATCTAAACTGACTGTTGTGGAGAGATGGATATATATATCCAGAACAGACTATCCATTCAAGTAAAACAAAGCTCATCCCTGTCCATATTCAAATGCAACTTGGATCTAAGGATGGGTAATAGAAAATGTACTCCAGGATTAACCCTCGTGCAACTAACGGATAGAGGCAGTTCCTAAATGCTGCATCCCCTTACATGGGTCGCCTCAAATTATCTACAGTGTGATCACATTTATTCTCACTAGGGCTAATACACAATTATCAGCCATGGGATAGGTAAGACCAATTAGGAAATGTTAATTCATGCACCAAAATGGAAATTGGCTAATCTTAAAATGTCCTCCTTTTTAGATTGCTAGGTGCCCCTGTCACACTCCACCCCCCCCCCAGTCTTCAACAGCTTCCAGCGCCTCTGCTTTACCTCCACTTCTCTGACATGTAGTTCTTTGCTTGTATACATCACACATATGTAAGTCCCAGTCCTCACCCTACTTGCATTACCAATTAACATTCTCAATTGACAAAAAATAGTTTTTGTTTTCTTGGTTAGTATAAGGCTAAACATCCTCTGACCAGTCAAGGGAACAGTGTCACATAATATGCTGTTATTCTTTTTTATCACTATATCAGATTTATGGACATAGGAACAATACTAGGCTAGCAATCACAAAGACCATAAAATGGATAATCATATGCCCCTTCTGGTCTTCCAAATCAAGCTAGGCTGTATATGATGATCTATTTCCTATGTGCACAAAATACCACTGGACTGAAATGTATTTATTTTATGAAATGTTTGCCCTTACATATTAAAATATTGCAGTGGCATCATGGAAGGACAACCTCTTTCTTGATCCCTCCTAGTTTGGTACTTAATGTAATTATATAAGTAAAGGAAAGATTACTAATACAACAAACATTGTCTTCCAAGTTTCAGGCTGTTACATTTACGTGTGAAATATGCATGCTTTTTTCTCACTACTTTGCATGAGACATGCAGGTGTCAGCTAGCAGCCACTCCTGTTTTGTTTATACTTGTTGCTAAGCAGTGGTGGAACTCAGTCATTCCATTGCTTGCATTTTTCGTTTTTGCTTTGTCACAATCAGTCTAAGCCAAAATAGATAGGTTATATGCATATGGAAATTCAAAAAATAACTTAAAGTGAAAAATACACATTTAAGAGTCAGTAATATAGTACAGTATAGCACATAACAGCCTCTAGTGCTTCTCATATCTTCAAGGAAAGAAGGTGAACTTTCCAGACATTATGGCTGAGGAGAGCAGGTACATTTTCTAATAACATGTCATTTGTTGTGCAAGAGCATGCATCCTTGCTAAGCAGATAGGTCATCGACTTGCTTTGCAGTATGAAAACAGTTTCAGTCCTACAATTCTGGATTATACTTCATTGTTTTTATTTTATTTATTTATGTTTCTTATCTTTATAATAAAACTATGAATGAGCTTTAGGAAATGTGCCTGCATTACTTCCACACATCTGTATGTACTTGGAATGCTTTTTTTTCTAATCCCATTTATACCGAAGTTAACAGTTTATAATTGGACAGGTTTGTACTGGCAATGACTTGGGCAATAGAACACTGGCAAAGTACAGCATCAAAATTCTGACACGCAGTATGAAAATCGTCCTGCACACCTCACTCTGTAGAATCGCTGAATCAAGAAATACCTGCATTTTAAGTGCTATATATATATATATATATATATATATATACATATATATATATATATATGTATATATATATATATATATATATATATATTAAATTCAGATCATTTACTATGACTGAATCGTATGATTTTAAGGCTGCAACTTCTGAAACTATTAGGTTGCTAATTTTAAATGCCATAAACTAGAACATACAGAAACTAATTTGTTGTTGTAAAAAAGGCAGGAATTCCATCCCTGTACATTCCTGTTTACTTTATCTCCCTTTCAGTGTTCAGTGAGAGGTATTTTTAACAAACTGCTGCCATAGCCCTATATCTTGTCAATAATGAGTATATGTCTATAGATGGGAATCTTCATAAATGGTAATACTGTGATTAAACACTGATCTGTAGTAGCGCTTTTGACAAATACAGTTGTGATGTTTTTTGTAGAGATGTATTTATTATTATTTTTTTAGAAATTGTTGAAAGTACAAAGTCAGCACTCCTGGAACCACACACCTCAAAAGTCCTTATAAGTCTTTGTAGTAAATGACTGCAAAACACTTTGCAAGCAGTAAACAACACTTTTATTGCACCAAAATAATAAATGGATAAGCGCTTTCATCAAGAATCTTCTCAACTTCATCATATAAGAGCCAATCCGTAAAAACAATTATAAATACATTCTGTAAAGTCCATTAATTAAGGAATAAACCAATCCCACCACATTCTCAAAGAAGGACCTCCCTAAACACATGAATATTAATAAAAAAGCAGCCCTTAAAATACAAAATATAAAATACAAATAAGCCGCGGTCAAGGCGCCCGCAGGCAGGTGCAAGGGGGTGCACTTGCACCCCCCTGGATTTTCTTAATGCTATCTGGCAAAACACACTTTTTTTCCTCTTACTTTGTTTTTTTCCCGTAGCCTACATTGTTATTTGTTTAGAACTGTTACTGGAGATGGCGTGGCAGGCAGTCACATGACTGACGAGTCTGACGTGACAACGAGCCTCAAACTCCTCCTTAAATAATTGTAGTTGCAATTTGATCATGGAAGACTGCAGGTGGATGGTGGAAGAGTATTCTTCCTGATGATGATTCCATCCTCCGGAGCAAACCAAACCATCGTGTTTCATGTGGTGAGTGGTGGAAGGACTGGACTGCTGGTGGTGTGTATCATGATGTTGGTATTATTACAAGAAGAAGGTAGGTTGGGTTTTTTTGTACAATGACTGACTGAACACTTGGCGCCAAAACGCAAAAGTGGCGTGGCACACTTACTTGAGTGTGTGAGAGTGAATGGTGCTCTGGACTGCACCCTCGTCCTCCGTGTCTGTTATTCCCAATCCCTACATTAAAAATCACACCTTTCAACCCTCAATTGTGCACCAATTCAACATACAGCACGTCCAACCGACCGTCCCTCCAGGCATCAATGTGATGAGCTGCCATCTTACTTTCCTTTTCCTCGTGTGCTTTTCTGGCTGCCCATACTAAAGCTGGCCATGAGGCCATAATCTAGTATATTTAAAAAAGCTGAGTTGAAGAAAGTGACTGTGTCATTTAGAGGAAGAGTTCTTAAGGGAGTCCTGTTACATTTTTTAATTTTTAATGTTTCACTGACTATATCTTTGCAGAAAGAGGTTAAGTTGTGAACTTTATTGTAATTATTTTGTTAATGTAATGTCTAAGGATAATTGTGGGCAAGTTAAAATTTAGGTTATCAGGTAGACTGCCAGAGGTGGTGGTATTGTTCTGGTTGTTCTTGTTAGAATTCAATCTAAGACTGATTCTCTACCACTTTATCAATCCTGCTAGGTGTGTTAATAATTTGGAAGTTGTAGATGTTTATTGAAGATGGTGCAGATTTGGAGATTAAGCTGCACCAGTGAATAGTAACATCTCCAAGAATGATTGTTTATTCGGTAATGTTAGCATTAAACCAGCTCAATTTATTTATTTATTTTATTTTATTTTACATTTGTTGACCGGGCTAGTCCAACTGGACACAATATCCGTTTTCAGTAGAGGCCCGGGGAGAAAAGCTCCATTACAGGTAAATACACAACAATTTATCACGTTAGGCATAATATTAGTCAAAATATAAGGTAGAAAAAAGAAAAAAATTTTTCAAATACAAAACAGATACTCATAATAGGAAATAAACTTATACTATATACAACTATATTAGACTATATAAAAGACGTAACAGTAACACAGGATACAGACAGAACAAACTTAACTTGTAAAAGCCCAATTCTTAGATAATAACTCTCAAAACTCCTGAAAGTTTATAGAGGAGTTAAGTCAGGAGGGGTAGGGTGGAAGAGCTGGGAGAGTGTGGACATTATTTTAGTCAGGATTAGCACATGGACATATCCATTTTGTTTTGAGATGTTCTTTAATGTGTTTTTTGAAAAGAGAGGTAGAGGTTAGATTAGTTATTCCTTGAGGAAGTTGATTCCAGATTTTCCCTATTGAGTTTGCAAGTAATGAATCACCAGCTTTATTATTTGATTTAGGTAGTGATACTAGTAGTCGATTTGCAGAACGGAGTGCGGCTAGGTTTCTATATGGTATAATCATTTTTGAAAGGCTGGGGGTAACCTCAGGGTAGTGAAGGGTCTTATGAATGATAAGTAGTTGTTGATAGAATAACTGGTTATTTAGCTCTAACCATGCATCCATATCCCTATACTCTCCCTGACATATTCATCATTACAGAAATCTGGTTAAAAAAGATGTAGCAGATAAATAAATACTCCTCTCTGGCTGCAATATTCTTCGACTTGATACCTTTGACTTCTAAATATTATTATCTGGTGGAATGTATAGGGCAGTGATACACAAGGTTTTGTGTTTTTTTCTTTTTTTTTGTGCTGTGCTAGTAGTTCTGCATTGAGGAAGCAAGGATTCTTAACTGCATAGAGACTAGAGAGTTAATTTTAATGCATTTTAAATTTAACGGCAACACCTCCTGATCTCTTTTTTGTCTATCAAGTCGAAGAATATTGCAGCCAGAGAGGAGTATTTATTTATCTGCTACATCTTTTTTAACCAGATTTCTGTAATGATGAATATGTCAGGGAGAGTATAGGGATATGGATGCATGTGTATCTTGAATTTTACTGATGAGGCTTCTTACATTTGCATTTAAGAAAAAGAATGTCAGAGTATCTTTTTGGGAAGAGTGGACAGATGGAGTGGAGTTGGCAAATGGGAAGCTGAATTTGGTGTGGTGGTCCTGGATTGGGATGTATATCTCCACTGTAGTGGTAAATACTGATGTGTTTTTTGAGTACTGCGAGGCTGACACTCAAACATGAATCTTTTTTTTTTTTCATAGAGGAGTTGTGGATGTAAAGCATATAGTACTAAGAAGTCTGAAAACTTATTTAGTGATTTCAGTTCTCAAATTATCTAAGTGGTTTGCCAGACAACTATCAATTTTATGAGGGACAGACCAAAATATGAGGTAAACATCTGGGCATTCTGCGACAAAATGTACAGTTGAGAGGTCTGAAACCATGAATAATCAAGGGTAAAGGCTGTAACTGACATGATGGTTGCTAAATAAGGACAAAGCCTAAAATGGTAGGGGGGGGATAAAGGCACAAAAATAGGGTTGCATTTTGTTTATTACTCTTATAAGCTCAAAACATTGCTAGACTATCAGGTTTTGTGTTGGGATGCATATCTTGAAAGATGCAAGTCTGGTATGAAAATGTGTTTGATTATTCAGTGACATCAACCCTTAGTGGATTTCTGCAAAGTAGGGTTGTTCAGGTGGGTGGAAATTAAGCATATGTGCTTTATCTGTCTTCTTGCTGTTTGGGGGGGGGGGGTTAGAAACTGTACTGTAGTGCATATTGTTTGGACTGTTTCAGGTGACTGACGATAGATGCAGCCTGAAGACCAAAGAATGATGGCCTCATTGCAGATGGCTGGAGCATAAGTTCATTGGTTGTTACTAGACTGACAAGCACTGCTGTCTTACAAGCCTAGCCGGACATTTCAAACTACATTGGTCCTTAGTATCACTGGGACATGTTAGTAGGGAGGTAACTAAGGATTTGTAGGAGGTGGTGTTAGTTAGGATAACACTTATTGATGGCACAGGGCCAGGGGCCAGACCATGGTAAATTTATTATTTCCCATCCAATTTTCAAGGCTACCTTTGAATGGGTCCCAGATGAACTCTATTTTACATGCATGGAGAGCCTGTTCTGTGGTGCTAGGATCCTTTTGGACACACGTCTGTATCTCCAGCACATTCTATGTTTACCTCTCAATTGAAGTTCATATCCCTGGACCTAGTATTTCTGATGTTTGTTTTGCACATGTCCAACAGATCCATCACAGCTAGGTCCGAGGGAAGCCCTATAAGCCATGTAAAGATCCCCTTGATACACAAAATCTGGCTATGTACAGCCCCCATCCCATGGTTCAAAGCATCCACCTGTACAACACATTCTTTGCTGTACTCTGGTCTGGATAACACAGGGGCTTCTCCCAAAGCTGCTTCTTTAAGCTTCTGGAATGCCTGCTCACATGCTGTGGTCCATACCTTATCTGGCCTGGGTATTTCTGACATCAGTACAGCACACTTCAACCGTACTGTTAAATATTTTTGTTTCAAATGTGTAGTTGTTTGTGAAAATAGAAGTCTGTTTTTTTTTCTGTCATGATTACATGGATCTGTTTTGGGTTTATTTTTTCTTCCATTTTCCCTATCCTGGTAACTTGACCATCTTGTTGGCATTTCTGGACTGCACCTCTACTACTAGCTACCCATTTTTCTGATGTTAAAGACCAGCTAAGTAGTGAAAATAATATGCCCTGTATTGTTTGGCACAGAGCACCAAATAATGAACCTGCTTTGTGTTTGGCGATAGGCAGCATTCAGTATTCTGTCAGTGTAGCCTTTCATGGAATATTTCCCTCTCCAGCATAAGGTGCACTCTGCATGTCTTTTACATTTTAACTCATTAACCCAGAGTACCTTCTCATGGCACCTATGTGCTTAAACCAGAGCGTGCACAATTCTGGCACAAGTTGACACACACTTTCCCCTACATACAACTGTTTGCTTACTTGATAAGTCAGGTGGAAGCAAAAGAATGGAGGCAGAAACTCAGGAAATGGAAGTGCATACTAATAAGACAGTTGGATTAGACTGGCCAAATATGTTTCCTAGAGTAGTCTGTGTTTGATGGCTTTATGCAATAATACTGTGTGTACCTGCTTCAGGTAATCCCTTTCTGAGTGTTTTGCTGTAGCTTATTAATTTACAGTGCACCTCACCATTACGAGCAGCAACAGTTTTTTTTTTTTTTTTTTTTTTTTTTTATGCATCTTCAAGGTACCTGATATATCTTTCTTTAGTCCAACCAGACGTCTGTAGAATGAAAGGATTATTTTTTTGCTTTTGGAATCTGCCCATAATGGTATAACTCCTGAATCTACACCAGTGCCTTTTCTTTACTACTTTACTACTACAGTTGCAATTTGATATCAGTTTTCCTTGCAGAGACTGGTATGTGGAACTGTTCATAATTCCCTCCACCTTGACTAAAGCCCCAGTTCCAGCTGAAGAAAAGCAGCCCCAAAGCATTATACTGCCACCACCATCTTCACCGTGGGGATGTTGTTCTTTTGGTGATGCAAAGTGGTGTTTTTGCGCCAAACATATCTTCTCGAATGTGCCCAAAACGTTCAACCCTGGTCTCACCAGACCACACACTTTCCCACATGCTTTTGGGAGACTTGATGTCTTGTTTTGCAAATTTTAGCCTGGCCTGGATGTTTTTCTGTGTAAGAAAAGGCTTCTGTCTTCCAACCCTACCTACCCTATAGTCCAGACATATGGAGAATATTGGAGATAGTTGTCACATGTAGTACACAACCAGTACTTTCCAGAAATTCTTGCAGCTCTTTCAGTGTTGCTGTAGGTCCCTTGGCAGCCTCCCTGACCAGTGATCGTGTTGTCTTTTCTTAAATTTTGGAGGGACGTGCAGTTCTTTGCAACATCACCGTTGTCCAATATTTTCTCCACTGTTTGAGTGTCTTCACTGTGTTCCATGGTGTATCCAATGCTCAGTAAGATATAAGTGCTGTACTACTTTGACTGGTTGTACATACTAGGAAATGTTACACATGTTTCATTTGGGGAACTGTTTAATTTTGGTGATTGTGCATACCTCAACATTCTACTGAAGGGGTTGCTTGGGTGAAGTGTTCATGCTGGTGGTTGCACGTACTAGGAAATGTTACTGAAGGGTTGTTTGGGGGAAACATTTCATTGAGGTGCATTTATACCTGGACATAGTAGTGAGGATGTTGCTTGGGGAAATAATTCATTGTATATCAGGGTAGTGCTTGTGGATACATGGTATGACTGCTGAAGTGACCGCTGGCAAAATAGTTTATTGTGCCATTTTGGTGCTTGTGCATACACAATGCAAACAACTGGATGGGTTACGGGGGAAATATAGAAATTAAGTCTGAAAATTTCATACGGTTACATTACTTAGAATACAGCACAGAAATGTAATTATAGTGTAATATACTAGCTTATAAGACATCAGATACACCATTGAGTAAATAGTATAATGTAAAATAAGCAGACAAGAAATCACTTCTGCTTGTATTATTCTATTTGTGATCAGTAGTTGCATGAGATAAAGGTTATCACCCTCACTAACACTCTTCAAGAGAAACCTTGACAGGTGAATTTTACCCCAGGGATCACTGCATTGGCTCTGCTGGACAGTGACACAGGGAACTAATGGCTTTGCTGGACAGAGGCACAGGGAACTAATCTAAGGGGGTGGCGAAAGCCAACACATTCAGGCTAGGCTTATAAATGCCCTTGGACAAATAGCCTAGTACTTACCTATGAGCTTGTTGACTTTTCCTTGCTTTGTCAGTCATGTGTGGAATTTTGGTGGGAGGAAGGGCTCAGTAATATGTAAGTGTTATACTATTTTACTGAATTACTCAGGTGTTCTATTTACTGATAATGAGTCTGTATTACACAACAGCTGCCCAATGTAATATAATGAATGCCCAGTCAACAGGTTATGTGCAGCAATTATCATCTTTGTCTGAGCCTGCATAAATTTGGAGTACTGAAAGAAAGGTCATTATCACATTAGCATTAAGCGCAGTTGCAATATAGCAATGAGCCATTATCACTTGTCTGGTAAAAATCTCAGCTGCTGTAATTGTTGTTCACATAAGTAGAAGTCATTATCACTTTGATGAATGCACAAGGCAGATTTTGTTTTTTCTGTGCTTGTAGTCAAGCCACCCCCTCATTCTTCATCAACTAGCTGTCCTCCAAAACCACTGATGTTTGTGTTCCTATGTATGTATGTATATATATATATATATATATATATATATATATATATATATATATATATATATATGTGTGTGTGTGTGTGTGTGTCTGTGCATATATGTGTATATCGATATATATGTATGTACACAATGTATTTGCACATATATACATATACACATGAATATCAGTGTGACAGTGGCCTCTCTTGTGAGATAGGGTGATGCATCTGTAGTTCATTTAGAGGGGATTTACATGTGCCCTTTCTGTGCCCCCTTGTCAGTTACCAGCCAAGCCCTTATGCATCAAGGCCAGGAAGGTGCCTCGTCAGAGATTTGTGCCAACTGCTCTTGTGTATAATAGTTTTTTTAGATACAAACCGAAGGATTCAGAAAAATTATCACCACCGGTGCTATTTGGCAATGTGGAACTACCTAGTAGAGCATCATGACTGCACACATCTTCATGAGCCCGCCACACACACACACACACACACACACACACACACACACACACACACACACACACACACATATTTTAGGTTTAAATAGAGTGTGGAACTGTGTTTTTATCATTCTGATGAAGTGTTTTACGAAAATTAAAACATTTTATGCTAGTTCAGTTTTTGTCTCTTCTGTAGCACTGGTATGTAACGAGTGGTTAACTGTTTTGTTTATCAAATGGCAGTCACTGTTTGTGTTGTAGAATTTGAAAGCAGGGTTAGCATAGCAGCATAATTGCCTTTGGTGCAGAAGGCTGTGGGTTTTACTCCCACACCATGTAGATGAAGTGCTGATATTGCAGTGCCATTTTGACTGCGGATTATTTGGTGCATTTTAAGAAAGTATAGGGGGGGGTTCTACACTCCTGTGTGTCCTCCTTTGTACAAGATTCCTAGTAACTTGTTGGATTGTCAGTCATTCCCTATTGCAATATTATCAGCTTACCATTTTTAATGTAACATAGACAATTTATTCTTCAAAGGCAGCAGGCACTGAATTTGTATATGAAACATTGAAATGTAAAGTTTTCTTAGTTACAGAGCTCTTTAAGGTAGAATTATCTGGATGACTTTTACTTCTGAAAAGATTGTGCTTTTTAAGTAGTATTGGTGTATTATAATGATGGAAGTATGAGTGGCATTTTATGGTCAACATTTTCTGAAATGGGTAGCTTTATCATTATTTCATACATTTTGTTTCATTGCTTTCTAGAAAAATGTTCATTGCTTTCTAGGAAAATGTTCATGACTACAAATTTAAAATACCATTCTAACAAATTGTGATGTATTATATAAGGAATATAATTTATCATGAGGGTGAATCAAATAATACATACATGTGTGCATGGCCCTATAAATGTGTGCAAGGAGCTTATGGTTTGAAAACAGCTCAATGGTTAACTTAATCCTCCACTGTCAGATGCATTTTCTTTTAATGTGGGTTTTCATGCCATTTCAATGAGTGTAAGTTTCAAGGGCAGAGAAGTTTACTGCTCATGCTGAGTCTGTTTTCATTGTGAGACTGTATTTAGCAAATAGCTATCAGTGCTTGTGCTATTTTATTTCAATATCTGTAATAATTGTAGAAGTAAATAAGAAAATTGGTTCTCTGTGTCTTTATTTAAAATATCTATGATTCTTTCCATGCGTTTACATACAAGACCAGTCAGACTTATGGTCTATGGTTATCCATGTCAGTAGAAGGCCAAACCTTATGCTAAGGATTAACTACTGCAGTCTTCCATTCACTAAGCATGAAGCCAATTAGTTGGCTAATGTTGAACAGTGATTTTAGAGTGCCTGATACCTCATGTTTCATGCTATCATAGAGGTATCCCAGGATATTCTCAGGGTCTATTGAGGTAGTATTCTTTGACTTGGAGAGTGCATTGAAGACTTGCTTGCTAGTGATAGCCAGAGGATTTATGGTCGAGGGTGTCTTCTTGAGATTCACAGAATGTAAGCAAGGTAGTAAGGATGTAAATTTCAACTGCTTTACTTTTTGCTTGATTGACTCCCATGGGTACACATCTTCATTAATTGTCAGTGGCAGTATGACTTAGCCCAGCTAAAATGTATTTGCTGTTGGGAATGTAAGGTTTACCATTCCAAAAAGCTTAGTATGACTGTAGGCCATAGGAGTGATCATGCATTGCCAGGTGACCCATGCTGGTGAAAGGGAGGTAGTTGTGGCTCATAGCTTGGGTGTTACGTAGGGAGTGCACAATATGTTGTACCTACAGACCACAACACTGCAGAGCATGTGATGCCTAGACCCTGACAGTCCTTTAATCAGCAGCATTACTGGAGGTGTAATGAGCCACTACAGGGGTTATGGGCTGCAAGGGGAAGAAGAGTAATCTTGGGGGGGGGGGGTCAGACTGATCTGTCCTAGTGTAAATGGAAAGGGATTTTGTTTTTTGACTTATGGAAGATGTACCTTTGGAATGAAAATGTTCATGCATCGTGTAATTACTACCGTGGCATATACTTCTGTTCAGAGATCAGCAATATAAAGGGGCCGCGTGGCTTGGTCAGCAGTGTTAATGTGGATGTGGCTTGTTGAGGGGGCAGCAGCAGTCTGGGAGTTGAGTACAAATTTGAAAATCCTGGCTACACCCCTGCTCTAGAGCATATCTCCATCTGTTCAGGGTCTCCTCAAACACCTGTTCCCTAATCTCACTACAGATCACAATGTCATCTGCAAACATCATAGTCTACAGGGACTATTTATTTGCTTTATTTGGGAAAACTGTGAAGACTGTGCATAAAGCATGTATTTCTGTCCAGACAGTACTTACTGCAGTATTAAGTTTTCCTTGCATAAATATGTACAAAAGCAAAAATCAACTAGTTTTATGTATTTATTTTTGTTGTTGTCCAAGTTAGCATGAGAAACTTGTTAATCATTGGTGATGTTGAAACACATCAAACATTTTTTAATCCCATATCTGACAGTTTTTTTTTTCTTTTATTCAGTAACATCATTGATAGAAGAGCTACAATATATTTACTACAAAGGTAGCACTAGCCCATAATCGGATGCTTTAGGTTGTCTATTATTGAATAAGTAGGGTATGTGATGGCACACAGTGAGGACATTAGAAAATTTTTCAAACAGATTAGTAAGAAAGCAAGGTACGAGCAACATGAAGTAACATAACTAGCTGGGTCTGTTGATGAACGTACCGAGAAAGGTGCTGTCTCTGCTATGTTTGGGGAACAGCGAGAGACCCCACAAAGTGTATGTGCAGAAACTGATATTGGCTGTTCGATCAGACAGAATTGATGACTTCATGAAATTCAGGTTACTGACACAACCATACATCCCTCCAGAGAATTACAACTTCAAAGCTGATGCATCAGACAAGAAGCGAGCATTCCGATATAGTTGGTTGTCTCAGTATTCACCGTGGCTTGCATATTCTCCTCTCTTGAAAGGCCCACTCTGCTTAACTTGTGTATTATTTCCTCAGTCAGTTCACCGTGGGTTGCAAGGCAGCTTCATCATAGTGTGTGCACAAAATATAATGCCTTCAATGAGTCTGCAAGAAATCACATGCAATCATCATGGTACAAAGGTTTTACTGAAGATGCTGCCAATTTTTCTTGTACACGACAGAAGCCAGAAACAGCAGTTATTCCACAGCTAGATGCAGCAGTAGCAAAACAAATTGCAGAGAACCAAAAGAAATTGGAACTAATTTTATCTACCATTATTTACTGTGCAACCCATGACATTCCTCTTTGTTTAAAAGAAGGCTCTGGTGGAAATTTCTGTGACTTATTAGATTTTCGTATTGAAGCTGGGGACACAATATTAAAACAGCACAGTGAAACAGCTGCAGGAAATGCTCGGTACACATCCCATAGGGTGCAAAATGAGTTGTTAGCAGAATGCGAACATGTACTTCGAAAGGAGATTGTCTGTGCAGCGCTTAGGGCAATTGGATTTAGTGTATTGGCAGATGAAACTGCAGATATCTCGGGCATTGAGCAGTTGTCATTGGGCATTCGGTTTGTTGATGTTGATTGTATTTGAGAAGAGTTTATGGGTTTTGTTCCCGTTGTTGCGAGAGATGCACAGGCTGTATCAAATGTCATTGTCAGTGAATGCATAAAGTACGGTCTAGACTTGGAAAAATTACTCGGACAAGGCTATGATGGCTGCTCCATAATGGCAAGCATCCAGAATGGTGTTCAGGCAAAGATTCGTGAAAAGTATCCAAAAGCAGCCTTTATCCACTGCGTGTCTCACAGACTAAACCTTGTAGTCAATGATCTGAATGATGTTCCTGAAATAAGTAGTGCTGTTGGTGTTATCAAGAAGATTATTAATTTTTTTCGTGACACTCCAAAACGACGAGCATTGGTACCAAATATACCTCTTCTGTGTGAGATACGATGGACTGAGAAATATAAATCCATTTGTGTGTTTAGTCAAAACTTTGAGAAAATATTTGACTGCCTCACTGATCTTCAGAAGATCACTGCTGGTGAAACCAGACAAAATGCACATATATTGCTCAGTGCTTGCTCTTCATGCACGTTTCTTATTTCTCTCTTCATTATTGTAAATTACTCATCAGTTCTTGAGCCCGTTGCCCAGATGTTGCAGTCTGTTCAACTTGATATAATAAAGGCTCAACAACGCATCAACAGACTCATTGAAATATTCAAGGAGCACCGTAACCATGCTGAAGAGCACTTTAGTAATGACATTCTCAGTAAGGCAAGATCAATAGCAGATAAACTTGGTATTGAGTTAGTGTTGCCAAGGATTTGCAGTCGATAAACACACCGAGCAAACACAGTAGCCAGGGATTTTGAGAGTTATTACAGAACAAGTATTTATATTCCCTATCTTGACTCATTAGTTTCTTCACTGATGTCTCGCTTTTCCGGCAGTAACACTGCTCAGTTCAACTTATTTTATCTGCATCCTAAAATGATGCAAAACCTAGAACGTGAAGAATTCCGAAAACTAATTGCAGTCAGTAACGACCTATATCATATCGACAATTTGGAATTAGAGATGATGAACTGGTTCGACTATTGGCATACGAAGGTTCCAGATATAGCCAAAACAGTGGACTTTGCTGACTTGTTGCAACACTGTGATTTCTTTCCTGCTGTTAAGCAAGCAGTTCTGATTGTGTTGACCATACCAGCCAGTACCTGCACCATTGAACGATCGTTCAGCACTCTGAGACGGGTCAAGACCTGGTTAAGGTGTACAATGACTGATGATAGACTTTCAGCACTGTGCATGATTAGTGCTCATCGTGAACGTGTCATTCGTGAAAAGAAACAGTTCATCGGTAAAGTTATTGATGCTTTTGGCACCCACAGCAGATGCTTACAATTTATATTTGCGCTACAGGAGTCATAGGCCTAAACTGACCATGTAGTTCATTCAATGTTTTTTTTTTTTGCTTTTTAATTGCAGTTACCCACAAAAATGTATGATTTCTAAACAAATTAGTTTGATACTACAGTTCCATTGGTCTTATTTCATACTTGAAATCCACAGACGATGAGGTGATTTCAAGCAGCACAAGCAAAGGATACTGTCTGCAGTACCCACGGTTAATGAAAAATCTGAAAATTAAACATGGAATCACACATGTACAGAGCAGCAGCAGCATAAAGACAGTAAATAAAACAGAGTTAGTGAAATATTTTTAAGGCTGTTAGCGCAGGGAGATTTTTAGTGAAAATTGACAAATCCTTGTTCTGATGCACTATCTTAGAACCGGATCCACAATACAGGTAGAAGCAGATCAAACCATGATATCCACTTAAGCAGCAAAAGTTAAGTGGAGTGATAAGAGGAAGGAGTTTAGTATGGCCAAGAGGAGTGACTCCCTGGACTTCAAAAGTATTACAGGTTGCAATAAAAGGATTTGTAATTATTAAAAGTTTATGTTGGTTCACCAAGAAGTTTAACTGGGCCCTTTTTGTTGTCACAAAGGTTAAAGACATATACAAAATTATGTTCAGAAATGCAAAGTATAGCACAATAACAAGCCTAGTTCACATAGGTACTTGCTAGTCTGTTGATCCGTAAGGATCTTTCGAAATCTAGAACAGCATTCCCCTTGTATATCTCACATTTTATTAACCCTGAGGCAAGCTGAATATTAACATGATGTTCCTGTGTAAGAGGGACAAGGCTACTAAAATCAGGAATGAAATTAGGGTTATCCATCCAGATTATGGTTAAGTACAGTAAGAGATCTACTTTGCTTTATGTGGAGAGGAAGATCATTCCAAAGAAGAGGGAGTCTATTTGATACACATCTGTCCTTCCCACATTTATGTTGCAGTACAGATTGACACCTGTTGAGCGAGTGTTTATGCCCTCATTGCAATTATGAATGTGCAGGAGTTTTGACAGGACTATGAGGTTATGCACGTGTAGCACAAATCTGTCCTCAGTAGCATTTGAGACCAATAAGAGTGGCAAGGCTTGGAGGTAGTCCACATAGTTTTTGGATTTATGCACTTGATGGATGTTGATATTTAAAAGATGCCTTTAGGTGGTAAAATTATATCCAGAATCTGGAACAAATGCACAAAGCAAGGAGGATGGCCTCCCTGTTGTAGAAGTAGCAGACCACAAAAATCACAAAAACTGATAGGCCAAAGAAGAGCCATAAAGACGATACAGTGAACTATTGAGGATAAGAAGGAAATGATGTATTGTTACTATTATGTAAACAGCCCAAAATTTCCAGACACAAGGTATATAAAAAGATTGAGAGACATTACAGGAATGAAACTGTCAGAAGCTTCAAATAAAAACGTGTCTTACTTACAACAGATGTGTGAAAAACTGTATGTATAGACCAAGAAACTTTGATCCGTTTGAAAAAAAGGAGCATCCGAGGAGGTATGAATATATAAATAACAAAACCTAGAACTTTTTGTAAAGTGTAAAAAAAGAAATATAGACATGGGGAAAAAGAGATTTGATATGGTGCAATATTCATGCAAAGGGGAAAGCCTAATTCATCAGTATAAAGAAGGCAGCCCCAAAGATATTCAATGAGAAATACAGGCGTAGGCATCCAGATATGCAACATTTCACAATAAAAGTCACAGAGGGAATGTAGAAAATAAGATTAATAAAGTAGAATTAAAAAAGCAAAATAGAAGTATAAGTTATGGAGTGCCTGGAAAGTGAAGGATTTGGTGTAGGTGTAACACACAACACAGGCTACATCACAGCATGATGTAACGAGTTCCCAAAGTAAGGAGAAACAGGAAGATCAGGAGACATGTTAAGAAGAAATATGGACATGGGAAAGACAAGAGATTTAATATGGTGTAATTTATATGCAAAGGAGAAAGCAAAACTAATCAATACAAAAAGAACAGCAGCAATGATATTTGAAGACACATACAGACAAAGGAATCTGGAGATAGAAAACTTGACAATACGGAAAATACAAAGACAAATAGAAAAAGTAGAAAAGGAGACAGTAACGGAAAAGTTATAATAGTAGAAACTGAGGTTATGGAGTACCTGCAAAGTGAATGATTCAGTGTAGAAAATCTAATTCAGAAAGCATCACAAATCACAACATGATAAATCGATGGACATCCAATTAAGTGGAAACCAATGGAACGGGAAGCAATTGGTCACACATGCCAATGCCATATGAATATATTTAGGAATTTTCACAGGAAACCCGTATAAACGTTCACTTGAAGCTGGACAGCAACAGAAGGAACAGGAAACTGTAACTGTGGAAAGTGTGCAGTCAGTGTTGAGGAGTGATACTGATAGGTCAATGAGTTCCCATTTGTCAGAGCAATGGATGACACGGGATGAAACAGTGTGCCACAGGAAGATGCTATAGAACTTTGTATAGAATGCTCACTGCAAATGGAAAACAAAAAATGTGTCCTCAGTTTAGAAGAAAATGAGCTAAGAGTTGCTTGATTTGGCAGAGAGAGACATTATTAAGATAAATTATGAAAACAGACTTCAGAAGGTCAGTAAAACCCAGAAAGTTAAAAGTTTGATAAAACAAGTGAAACAAGTAATTAGGACTGTCCATAGAGATTCATGCAATATAACAGTAAACAGGCTATATTACTATGCAGCTAATTTGATAACTGATAAAGTTTTTGAGCCACAAGAACACAGGGTAGTGAGAGAAAGGAAGGTGAAAAATTCAATGCCATTATGGAAGCAAGTATCTATAAAGCAATTGAGACAGGGGTTGTCACAGTGTCACTGATTACAGAAGAGGGAACAGATTTACAAAAATACTTACAAAGATAGATGTGATAAAGGTAGTGCACAGTATTAGAACAGCTTAGGATGTATCATGTACTATCGCAAATAAAGTAAAAATCTCAGCACAAGAAGAATAAGTTAGAAGATACACAGATACATATAAGGGAAAAGTACAAAATAAGCAATTTATTGATGACCCAACAATTTTTTAGAGAATTTGGAAATGAGGTAAAAGGAATTGACAAAAACAGATACATTTTGGAGAAGTACTTACGAAGATCATGCGCAACATAACAAAGATGCTAAATGGATAGAAGTAAAAGAATAACAAGTTTAAAGGGACAAGATATGAAATGGGATGACTTAACAGCCAGAGATTAACACAAAGTCAAATCCTATAATTGGAAAACCCCAGGCCCAGATGCAGTACATAACGTCTGCCTAAAAGTATTAACATCTTTGCACGAAGATTTATCCACGAGTAATAACTATGTATATACGCACCCTGAACAGGCACCAACCGAACTAAAAGGAGGAAAAACAATGCTCCTACTTAACAGTGAACTTGCATGCTACCCTAAACCAGTAACTTGCCTTGGTTCTGACGATGTATAAACTCTGCACTGGAACTGATGCTAACAGAGTTTATAGTCATTTAGAAGAAAACTTAATTATGGCAGTAGAACAAATGGGCAATACAGAAGGTCATATGGAACAAAGGATCATTTGTTAAAGTCATACTAGAGAACTGTAAAAGAGGCGAGAATCTAAGTAGGGCATGGACTGACTTCAAAAAAAGAATCTGATAGTATCCCACACATTCAAGGACAAGAGTGCTTAAAAATGTAACATACACTTTACACTGATCGACTACATTACAGTGATGATGATGAGGAAACAGTGGCAGACCTCTTTGCAATTAAGCTATGATAAAGGACAAATTATTATTCCAGGGATAAAAATTAAATGGAGGAAATTCTGGGGTGACTGTCAGTGACACCACTGCTATTCTTTCTCGCCCTATAATTTGGCTCCTAGAAACAAACAGTGTAATGACCTCTCATCCTCTCTTTGTCGATTGATGCAAAACTGTATAGCTTATCATAGGAAGACCTGAAAGCACAACGACAAGTTGTCAAAACGTTTTCAGATGATAACAGAATGACATGACCATTTGGTCTTGATACATGTGCAAAAGCAACCTTCAAAGCAGGACAGTTGCAGCATCAAGAAAACATCAATTTGGGACAAGAATGTGATATGAAAAAACTTCAGCAAGAGGTAGTATATAAGTATTTGACAATAGATTAAGGATCAATAAAGCATGAACAAATGCAAATAAAACTTGGTAAGGAGTATTTTGGAAAACTTAAATTAATCCTGAAAACAGCATTGACTTCTAAGAACAAAATTCAAGCTGTAACTCAATTTGTTCTTCCTCTCCCAAATTACAGTTGTGAGATGATTGGCCCCAAAACATGATGGATAGATTAAACAGGAAAACAAAAAGGATGCTTCATGCTCTCCAAATGATTTATAAAAAAATCAGTGCATACCAACATTATATATTCCCCCTTCTGAAGGAGGGACGGGCCTCCTTGAAATTGATTACATGTACAGATCTGCATTCCTGGGATGCACACATCTGACCTCACAAGACTCAACATACTGAAAGTTTTGAAACATGATTAGAATAACTATTGGTTTTGTTCACATTTTTGTGAAAGATGCACAGACTATGCATTCATTGACAATGACATTTGATACAAAGTACGGCCTAGACTTGGACAAGTTACTCGGACAAGGCTATGATGGCTGCTTCATAATGGCAAGCATCCAGTGTTCAAGCAAAGATTCGTGAAAAGTATCCAAAAGCAGCCTTTACAAGGTTTAGTCTGAGAAGCACAGCACAGTGGATAGTCAGTGTGATCTGAATGATGGTCCTGAAATATGTAGTGCTGCTGACGTCATCAAGATTAATTTTTTTTTCTGTGACAGTCCAAAATGATGAGCATTGGTACCAAATATACCTCTTCTGTGGAGACATGATGGACCGAGAAATATAAATCCATTCATGTGTTTAGTCAGAAGTTTGATAAAATATTTGACTGCCTGGCTGATCTTCAAAAGAGCACTGTCAGTGAAACCAGACAAAATGCACATACAGTATTTTACTCAATGCTTGCTCTTCATGCATATTTCTTATTTCTCATTCCATTATTGCAAATTACTCAACAGTTCTGAGCCCATTGCCCAAATGTTGCAATCTGTTCAACTTGGTAAAGGCTGAACAACATATCAACAGTCTCATTGAAATAGACCACATTAGGAATGACAATCTCAGTAAGGCAAGAATCAAGATCACTAGCAGATAAAGCCATGAGTAAATCGTTTATATGCACACCCGGAACAGACACCAACCTAACTAATAAGAAAAAATGATCCTACTTAAGCCTGAACCTGCAAACATCCATGAAAATTATAGGCCAATAACTTGCCTCCTGACACTGTATAAACTGTACACTGGAATTTATGCTGACTGAGTTTATAGTCATTTAGAAGAAAGCTCAATTATGGCAATAGAACAAAAGGGCAGTAAAAGAAAGTCATATGGAATAAAGGATCATTTATTGTTAAAGTCATAGTGGGGAATTGTAAAACAGGCAAGAATAAGTACAGCATGGATTGACTACAAAAACATTTGATAGTATCACACATTCATGTATAAAAGAGCACTTTAAAATGTATAACGTACACTTTACACTGATCGATTACATGACAGTGACCATGAAACAGTGGCAGAGCACTTTGCAATTAAGCCATGATGAAGGACAAATTATTATTTCAGGGATAAAACTTCAATGGGGAATACTCCAGGGTGACTGTCACTGCTGCTACTCTGTTTTGCCCTATAATTTGGCTCCTAGAAAGTAACAGTGTGTAAAGACCTCTCATCTTCTCTTTGTCAATGATTTAAAACTGTAGAGCTCAGAGGAGGAACTGAAAGCACAACTGCAAGTCAGACGATAGAAGAGTGTCATTTAGTCTTGATAAATGTGCAAAACAAACCTTTAAAGCAGGAAAACTGCAGCACCAAGAAAACATCAGTTTGGTACAATAATGTGATATAAAACAACTTCAGCAAGAGGGAGTGTACAAATATTTGGGAATGGGAACTGATAAACGATCAACAATAAAACATGAGCAAATGCAAGTCAAACTTACTAAGGAATACTTTAGATGACTTAAATGAATCCTGAAAACAGCATTTACATCTAGGCACACAATCCAAGCTATAAACCAATTTGCTCTTCCTGTCCTAAGTTAATTTTGTGTGTTTGACTGACCTCAATGTGTTGTATAGATTATATAGGAAAACAAGGATGCTTCTTACTCACCAAATGATTTATAAAAAATCAGTGCATACCAAGATTATATATTTTCCACATTCTGAAGAAGGGATATTCCTCCTTGAAATTGATTACATGTACAGGTCTGCAGTCATGGGACTCCATACATCTGCTGACCTCACAAATGTAGTGAAAGTTTTGAAAAATGAGAATAAATCTAAGATACATGACTTCCCTGCTTTTCCCTGCTTAGGCTTGCAGAAGCATATAGGCATCAAGCAGAAATGGAAATCAAACCAGAAGTAGATAAAAATCGGGCAGCAACTGAATGTACCGAGAAACAAAAGAATACAAGCTGATGGACCAATTGAGAAGACGAAAAAATGTGGAAAATGCATAAATATAGTTGCAAGTATAGAACACTTCTGGAAGAACCTCATGCTAATCAGGAACAAAAGCAGGAATGGTCAAGGCGAGGTGAATTCAAACCAAGAGATGAAAGGTCAGTATTGGCGGCACAAGATAGTGGACTATCATGTACACATTGGTTTACAATGTCCATTGCACATGTGGGAGAAACAGACAAATGTAGGTTTTGTAAAACAGAACTGGAAACAGTTGAAGTTGAACACCTCATTAATGGTTGCAACATACTAACGGTAGAAGGACACTGTATACTGACAAGCATAATAATGTGGCAAGACTGTTGCACTGGGCATTGTGCAAACATTATGGTACTGAAGTGGCTGAAAAATACTGGAAACATAAGCTGCAATTTAAGCATAATAGAAAATGCTAAAGCCTACATCACATGGGATCATCCTCCATTAACAACAGCTCAAAAGACAGATGCTAGAAAACCATATATTAGTGGTCCAAGAGAAGAAGACAAAAGTAGCATTGATCATTGAACTCTCCACACCCACTGACTACAGTGTGTTATGTACAGAGAGACACAAAGTCAGACTCATACTATATCGGTATTTGCAGGCAGAAATGAGAGCAGTGTGGAAGAAAGATACCCAGGCAGTTCCAGTAGTAGTAGGAGCAATGGATCTTATTAAAAAAGAATATACATTCGTATTTAGACATGTTACCAATGCATGTAACTCCATACGAATTGCAGGAGGACTGAGGAGTCATTACTGGGCACATTCATTGCAGGTACTCTGAAGAGCTGAAGAGCACTTTGGCAGACATCAAAGATTGATGACACAGTACTGATTTTGTGAACTTTAATCGTACTTTGATTTAGGAATGCAGTACATTCCTGTCACGATGCTACAAACCCAAAATATTTGCTCTATCCATCTATCCACTTTCTAAGGAGGTACTACAAGGTAGGTAGGGAGATTTATGTGTGTCATACCTGTCAAATGTATAGATTTTCAGTGTCCAGATTTCTGCTTTATATTTTTAGTCTGTTCCTCACAAAAATCTTTTTTTTTTTGGTACAAATCACTGGGATAATGGGCTAACCATTAAAGTTAATAAATAATGACATGCATTTCAGTTTCAGACTTCATATCATTCAGAAAATGCATTCTAACACAAATCCTTTTATTCTAGCAACTTTCTCAATGTGTTCCCAGTTTTGGGCCTTACACATTACTTGTGCTATGAGATGAGACTGACAGGTAGGGGTGTGTATCAGAGGAAGGTAGTATGCCCCATGGGCCATGCCTCAGCTATCCAGGTTTTTGCAGAACGTCCAGATTTTTGCCTTATATTCCACCTGAAAAGGATTGCAGTTGCTAATTAGTGACAGACATTTTCAGTTTTACGTGCCATATCCTTTAGAAAAATGCTTACTAACACAAATCCTGTTGTTATTCTAGCAACTTAACTTTATAAGTTCATCAGAGCAATATTTTTTAATCTGTCCCTGTTTATTTTAGGCTTTGTCCAGATTTCTTTTGCTAACAGGTTAAGTGTGTGTGTGTCTGAAATGACCTACTTAGAGTTAGCAGGTGGAATTTATTTTCAAAGAATTGAGAGCTTCAAGGGAAGAGACGTTTACTGCTGCTCATCATGCTAGGTTTGTAAAAATATGCAACTCTTTTGTTTAGCAAATGGTATCATTGTAGTATAGAATTTTAAAGCAGTGTTAGTAGCACAGCAGGTAGCATACTTGCATCTTGATACAGAGGGCTGTAGCTTCTACTCCCACAGCATGTAAATGTGTATTTTAAGGGGATGGGGTGCTGCAGTCCTGTCCTGAGTATGTCCCTTTGGTGCCTAGTAACTATGAACCTCGTTTGCAGCTTGTCACATATTCCCTGTTGCAATATACCAGCTTACCATTTCTTTTAATGTAACAGGCAATTTATTTTTCTAGGGCAATGGGCACTACATTTGTAGATGAAACACTGAAATGTATGTTTTATAGCAACAATCTCTTCATTAGTTTCAGATCTTTTTAATGCGGAATTCAGATGACTTCTGCAGACTGCAGAGATTGTGCATATCGACTAATATTGGTGGATTATAATGATAGAAGTTTGAGTGGCCTTTTATGTTTGAAATGTTCTGAACTAGGCAGTTTGTCATTACTGGTTCATATGTTTTGAATTGTTTCACTGCTTACTGGAAAATGTTCAAAACTGTAAATTTAAAATATACTCTAACAGGTGGTGCAGGTGCTGTACAAGGGATATAATTCAATTATAGGTTCATAGGTAGGTATTAGGCTATTGGCCCTAGGGCCTATGTAAGCCTAGCCAAAGGTACCCTGGCTTTCGCCACCCAAGAAAATTATTTTCCTGTGCCACTGTCGAGCAGAGCCACACAAGTGATCCACGGTGTGAATTTCCTATCTCCCATCAGGAACATGAATCACCATACTTTTGCATGGGCCTAAAATGTGTGCATTTGATATGCTTTGAAAACAGCCCAAAGGTAAACTTAACCTGCCACTGCCCAAATGCATTCTCTTTGAATGTGGGTTTCAATGCTGTTTCAATCAATGTGAGTTTCAAAAGCAGAGAAATTTTAATGCTAAGTCTGTTTTCATTGCAAGACTGTTGCTTTGTTTAGTAAATGTGAAATGCGTGCCTGCTATAAAATTTAAAATAAAAGATGTAAATTAAATCCAAATATCTGTAATCATTGTAAAAGTAAAGAATAAGACAGTATGCATACTAATAGATTTGAACAGTGTTTGTGGCAAATGGGGAGAAATAGCCAAGTAATGGGACACTGGAATGGCTGTGTGTGTGTGTGAGGGACTGTGTGTGTGGGGGGCTGCATGGGGTAGGGGGAGGGGCTGTGGGGTAGGGGTGGGGCTGCATGGGCGGGGCTCTGGGTTTTGCACCCCCCCTGCAAAAAATCCTGCGGGCTTCCTTGGCCGCGGTGGTGCAGTGGTAGCATTGTCACCTCACAGCAAGAGGTTCTCACGTTCGATTCTCGGCTGGAGTGCCTTCTGTGTGGAGTCTGCATGTCCTCCCCCCTGTGGTCGAGTCTTTTAAAACTACAATCCACTCTGCTACAGGCCCCATGAGGAGCTCAGTGTCTCTCCAACCTAACACCACTCTTAAGTATTCAACTGCGGTACCACCTTTATCATTCTTATAAGAAAAGCGCAGTCCGGGTCTGAACTGTCTGCAAACAGCTAAAGTTAACTTTGAACCTAACACCACTCTTAAGTATTCAAATGCGGTACCACCTTTATCATTCTTATAAGAAAAGCGCAGTCCGGGTCTGAACTGTCTGCAAACAGCTAAAGTTAACTTTAAACCTAACACCACTCTTAAGTATTCAACTGCGGTACCACCTTTATCATTCTTATAAGAAAAGCGCAGTCCGGGTCTGAACTGTCTGCAAACAGCTAAAGTTAACTTTGAACCTAACACCACTCTTAAGTATTCAACTGTGGTACCACCTTTATCGTTCTTATAAGAAAAGCACAGTCCAGGTCTGAACTGTCTGCAAACAGCTAAAGTTAACTTTGAACCTAACACCACTCTTAAGTATTCAACTGCGGTACCACCTTTATCGTTCTTATAAGAAAAGCGCAGTCCAGGTCTGAACTGTCTGCAAACAGCTAAAGTTAACTTTGAACCTAACACCACTCTTAAGTATTCAACTGCGGTACCACCTTTATCATTCTTATAAGAAAAGCGCAGTCCAGGTCTGAACTGTCTGCAAACAGCTAAAGTTAACTTTGTGTTTGAGCCAATATTCATTTTCCCCTGAAGAGCACTCTGCTTTGGCTTGTACCAATACCCCATACCCACACACACACACACACACACACACACACACACTCATCTTACACTTTCTCTTATTCCCTTCTGTTAGCAAATAGTATCCA
Organism: Protopterus annectens; assembly: GCF_019279795.1. Classification (NCBI taxonomy): domain Eukaryota; kingdom Metazoa; phylum Chordata; order Ceratodontiformes; family Protopteridae; genus Protopterus; species Protopterus annectens. Next base: position 668,123,485 of record NC_056727.1, on the reverse strand, counting down.
TAACTGATCAATACTGTGTGTTTGTTAATTTAAACTGAGACCACAGTAGCCTACTGATACAAGGTTATCCTGTTTTTGCACCTGAGAAATGGTTAAGAAATGACTTACAGTTTCAGAGCAGTCCTTGGTCAATTGTAATTGTTTCTTAAACACAAACTTGTCTTTGCTTTGGCTTATTAGCAGCAGTACAAAGAACTGCCTGCTCACACCCTTGTTCTCCCCTCCCCCTTCCCTGTTTATTACCTTAAGACAATCCCAAAGTTAATAAATATTACGTGTGGCAGGCACCATTTTTAAAACTACAACCACCCTTGTCACTATCATATGTTCATTTATCAGTTAACTCTGTTACCTGATTGTTTCCAGCCCCCTCATAAGAGCAACTAACAGGGTCTCTACCCGGTTCACTCTCCACCCTGCCCCTATTACCTCCCGCCCCCAGTGGTCCCACCCTTATTACTCTCACAAACCCCTTCCATCTTTCCAATAGCCAACCACAGCGCTAACCCAACACTACCTCCTTCATCTTCCCTCTACTATCACACCTCCTCAACTAACATGTACAAACATACCTTACCTATGCTCACTGCATGCACTCTCCTTGCATATCTTACATCCTACCAAAGCTCCATCATTCCCCCACTCAACCACTAGCACTGTACTACTACTCACACCACCACTCATGTCTCACCCTCACTCAGCTCCCCTCCCACCAACTCAAGAACCATCCCTATGCACCCCCCACATATTCTACCAACTATATTACTCAAACATAAAGCATCCCTACAACTTAACATAGTAACCCTCCCACCATACCTATTACCTACAGAGCACAATCATAAAGTTTCCCTTATAAACAAACACATTCAAAAACTGAGAAAACTAATAACCTCATGCATATCAAAACTAGCCCTAAGTGGAGACATCTACCCCAACCCTGGCCCTACCATCTCCAACCCCAATCCTCATAATCAGACTAGAAACCACAACTTCTCCCATATTACAGCCTATAGAAAGCCAAGTGACTTCCTTCTACTAAGCCTAAATATTAGAAGTATATCCAACAAAGTCCATGAACTCCATGCCACCATAGACTTGTACTCCCCAGATATAGTCATCCTGACAGAAACCTGTCGAAAACCTCACATTACCAGTGAACAAATACTCCCTACAGGTTACGGCATACTAAGAGTAGACTGGTTGAACAAGAAAGGAGGCGGTGTAGCTATAATATTTAAACAGCATCTAAACATCCAGATCTTAAAATTATCAGCTCCACAAATAGGCAATGAAGAAATAATATATACCAACCTCAAAATAAACCAAAACAAAACCATCAACATAATTGGATGCTACTTCCCACCTGGCCAAAACATCCCTCCACTAGAAAACCTCCTCAGCTGGTCTACTCACCATCTCCCCCAAGAAACTATCATTTTAGGTAATTTCAATATTGACTGGCAATCCTGTTCTGGCAACTATCCAACCCATCATGTAAACCTTCATGGCTTCACCCAACTAGTCCAGTCGCCAACCAGGATAAATAAAAACTCCAGCAAGCACACTACCCTGGATTGGATGCTAGTCAGTAAGAGCCCCCAGTCATATATAACAGGCTGCTTATCAGATAGCCTCAGTGATCACTCCCCAACATTCCTACTCAAAAAATACCTATACCAAGCTAAACCTGTCATCTACCGTCAAATACGTAAAAAACTAAACTTTAACCTACTCACATTCATCTCATCCCTCAAAGAATGTAACTGGCATCCTCTAAAGTACCTCAGATTTGATAAAGCAGTTGAATTTTTTAATACTACCTTCCTGAGCATCCTTAATTACCATGCCCCCATAAGACTTTCCAGAACCAAAGCCCAACCCTCCCCATGGCTACAGAAAACCACTAAGTCAGAAATGAAAAACAGGGATAAAGCCTGGGAGCACTGACGCAAAACCAAAACCCCCCTCAGCTAGACTGAAATTCCTAGAACTATGCAATAGAGTCAAAAAGCAAATAAAACAGGACAAATTCCAATACTACCAGTCTGCCCTAGACTCCTCCCAACACAGCCCCAAACAATTCTGGTCCTCCATAAACTCCATCCTCCACCCAGGTAAAGTAAGTACCCCTCCTCCTAACATCCCTCACTCCTCAGAAAATATTGCTACCTCATTCAACACACACTTCACACAAGCCATACTATCACTAGCTAAACAACACAACCACCCTCCCCTCCAACCCACACCTTCAACTAGTAATCTCCTAAACTGCCTTCTCTTTTTCTCCTGTACCTACCTCCAACATAAAAAAACTCTTAACTAAACTTAAGCCCACCAAATTAGCAGCAGACAACCTCCTAAGTGAATACCTACAAATCGCAGCTGATGCTCTGGCCTACCCAGTATCCATCTTGATTAACCGATCTCTGTCAGAAAGTTATGTTCGCACACTGTGGAAAGTATCACATATAATTCCCCTCCACAAAGGCGGACCCTCTACAGAACTAACCAATTACCGCTCCATAGCTATTCTCTCTCCACTCTTCAAAATACTGGAGAGATGCATACACTCTCAGGTCTCAGACTACCTCCTTACTAACAACCTCCTTTCCACTACTCAGCATGGTTTCCAACCAAGCCATAGCACCACCACTGCCTTACTCTCCTTTACTAACACTATCCTTCAGCATAAAAACAATGGCTATCTCTCCTCTGCTACTTTCCTAGACCTATCTAAAGCATTTGACATGGTCCCACACAAACAACTTATCTCTGTACTCAGTAAACTATCCTTCTCTCAATCAGTCACCAACTGGTTTCAGAGTTACCTGTCTGACCACCAACAATCCGTTGTATGTCAGAATTACATATCTCCCCAACTACCTGTCTCCATAGGGGTTCCCCAAGGATCCATCCTTGGACCCCTACTCTTCTCTGTTTTCACCAATAATCTAGCCTCTGCCACCAAACATGGCACACTCATACAATACGCAGATGACTCAACCATCATCTGCTCAGCCCAGTCCCTACCCAAACAGCAAAAAGTCACACAGGAAACCCTTTCCTCTGTTGAAACTTGGTTATCCGATGCCCAATTAATACTCAACCCAAACAAAACTAAACTACTCATCTTCCAACTCACCAAACATACTCAAAACAACTCTCACTTTAACATCACAGCAAAAAGACAACACCACTATATACCCAACTGAACGCACCAAATTGCTAGGAGTGGAAATAGACAATAAACTAAAATTTGGCATTCACATATCCATGACCATAAAAAAAGTCCACAAAAAACTAGGAGCGTTATACAGAAATAAGCAACTACTCACCAAAGCAGCAAATATTTCAATAGCAAATTCCCACCTTATCTCGACCCTACTTTATGCCTCTCCAATATATACCAACCTAAGGCAATGTGATCTAAACAAGCTAGAGACCTGCTACAACAAAATCACCAAATTCGCCACAGGGGCATCCTACCATAGTCACCACTGTCTCTCACTTGCTGAACTGGGCTGGCTTGAACTCCCTCACCTCCTTCAATGGTATCAACTCTCACTCACCCACAAACTAGTAAACCATCCACTAAATGTCCCATCCCTCCAGAATCTACTCCAACCCTATCGCACCACCAGACCACTAAGATCCAGCAACAAAAATCACTTGCAGCTCACTAAAGCCAATAACTCTGCTGGTGAAGCACCATAGCCAAATTATGGAACTCCCTCCCACCCACAATTACCTCCATACCATCATGCACCCACTTCAAAACTTTACTAAAAGCACACCTAAAAACATGCTGGCTATGCCCTTGCAACTCCCACTCTATCACCCACCCCATCCAACCACTACCTTTCTTTCCACTCCACTAACTACCTTGATTATAGCAAGCTCAGATGCTCATAAGCCTAGTACTTGTTATACAGCAGGAACTTCTTATTGTAACATTTGTCAATATCTGTTAACACTTCACAGATAAGGATTCTAGTTGTCTACTGATGTACTGTGTTCTTCATCTGTAAATATGTTGTAAGTAATTGCTATGTTAAATTGTTAATCGCTATGTAATCCAATGTAACTACTGTCTGTTTATTTTAACTATGGAGCTTTTCTCCCCGGACCTCTGCTGAAAATTGACCTACGTCCAGTCGGACACTCCCAGTCAACAAATAGAAATAAATAAAATAAATAAATACTGCCACTCATTAGTGGACCGGAGTTCCACTGTGGTGACCCCTAACCGGGAGAAGCCAAAAGAAGAACAAACAACATAAATACTGTTAATAACAACATCTAAAAGTCAGAAACAAGTAAAAATATGCTAAAAAATATAAATTAATATATAAAATTGTTAGAAAAATATGTATTAGTAATATGCATGCTTAGTGCATCGAGGTTTAAAAGGGTTAATATATTTATTCCGTTCACACTGCATGAATCTGCACAGCTATTAGAAACTTAACAAGAAGCATTCTATTTTCTGCTAGTGTCAGCAAATAACAAGAAATAATTCATTTCTACTAGTGTCATGAGACTTAACAAAGAGTTATTGATTTTCTGCTTATGCCATGAGACAGTACACAGCTACTAGAAGCTTTGATAAGGAACACAATGTATGCTTGAAAGTATAAACCGTAGTCAGCATTACTTGTACCTAAGCTAGAAATGTACCTTGAATCTAGGCAAAATGTAACACATATATTAGAACTGCACAACTGAAGAATTTAAAGTTTGTGGTGGGCTAAAATAAGCCCCAAGGCCAGGTTGTTTTTCTCAAATGTTTTGTAAATCAGCAGTTATTCTCAACTAGTCAGCAATTAGTCTAGTAACATTTTCTGTAGAACAATACAGAAAGCTGTGTCTAACTACGTCAGCAATAGAAGTAACATTTCTGTGTGACATGGAAAGAACTGTATAAAATGCCATACTAATTATTAATGTTCAGACAAACCATTCTGCCAGCATGCTTTGTCTCCTTGCTGCAAGTTAATAAAGGGTGCCTTGCTTGAACCTTACGTGAATTGGTCTTTGAAGTTTTTTCCTTTGACAGATTGGTCCTTCGGACCGGAACCCTCTCTTCACCTCGGATCAGATGGGCCAGGTGGTTGAAACCGTACGGGGAAGAAACCAAATCGGTTCTTCTTATTTGAAAAGCCCTCCGACTGAATTGTCGTTCAAAAGAGGCCAGCCACTTTCTGATCTGCGACTGAAGGATGGGTCTCCTCGAATCAGGTGATCAATCACGTAGGCTCAGGTAAGGTGAATCTACTTTTTCCTGTTTTCTGTTTTAGATCAGGGACCAGATTTGTATTGTTTTTGTCAGGACTGTATTTTTTCTTACAAGTCAGAGACAGAAAAGATTACTGTCTTGTCATAGATCAGGAGAAACAAAATAAGTAGGCAGTCATTCTGAAGAGACTATAACAAAATCCGTGGTACCACATTAAAAATAAGAGAAGTTATGTAACGATCAAAAGGGTAGAACAAAATGGGTAATAATTGCACAAAAAGACACCAAAATCCACCATTAACAGAAGACGCAAAATACATGCAGTCGCAGCGCGCCGACAGTGTTAAATATTATTCAAAATGGGTTAATAGATATGAATTTGACGGAAAATTAGAAAAATCCTCACTTATCAAACTTGTAAAACAGCTCAAAACTGATTCCAAATGTCGGGTAAAAAAGCAACATATATTAGGAATTCCTCAGGCACACAGGTGGATTGAGGAAGTAAATCACAGGGAACAAAAGAACAACAATTCAAAAACAATGTTTTTAGACAAGGAGGACAATAACTTAGTAATAGCATCAGCACCTCCACCTCCCTTACCAGAATATGAAGCAAGTGAACAGGTTAGTCCACCCCCATGATATCCTGTGGTCACTGAAGAAAGAGGCATTATGAAAATAAAACCGTATATTAGAGATCCCATCGGGACCAGGTCTCGAACAAGGGCAGGTAACTCAAATGAAGGCATTGAGTTATATCAAATGGTTAAGAATTCCCGATCTATGAATGATGAAGAAATATGCCCACTTATAGAAGTACCCAATCCTCAGGCAGGACAAGATAATCAGGACCCAACTATTTTAGTGTATAGACCTTGGACTCCGGAGGATATCCGGAAAGCCACTGAGGGAATTCCTCATCCAAAAGTTAATTTTAGAAAATTCTCTGAAGATTTACAAGGAATGAGGCTGAGCTATAACCTAAACGGAGAAGAGGTAGAAAAAGTAGTTAGACAAATTGTGGGGCCAGATTGGCACATGATTAGTGGCAACTGGAATCCCTGTGACGCTGCACAAAGACCCCTCCCACATAGCAGCGCAGAATTAGACAACAGAGTAAAAGGTCTTACAGACCGCATCTCTGAAAAATGGAAGCCTAGGGCAGACTGGACTTGCATTAATCAATGCATCCAACAAGAAGGTGAAACTATTGACCGGTATTATGCCAGACTATTAGAATGTTTTAATAACCACTGTGGAATGCAGGTTCCTGAAGATTAAACACAAGATTTCCCATATGAACAGCAGTTAAAGAATGCATTTTTAAAGGGCAGTATTGCACCTATAAGCAGTTTTATTACAAAACACATGGTAGACCATCGTACAAGCAGGTTACAGTCATTACTTGAATATGCTAGGCATGCCGAAAGGCATTTTAATAGCAAAAAGAAAAATAAATCTCAAGTATTTTCTGTAGAAGATGGAGCAGAAGTTTATGTAGTACAGTCCGGGAAAAAGGGCAAGAAAAATGCACAGGGAAACAAACAATCTGATCAACAATCAGAGGACTTTGAAGGGAGAAAGAAAAGGGGTGAATGTTTTAAATGCGGTAAAAAGGGACACTTGGCAAAGGATTGCAAGAAAAACAAGAAGGCAACCACAGAAGACAAGGAGGGTGCAGACTGACTATATGGTAGTCAGGAATCACTAGAAGGGGATAGCAAAGAAAGGACAAATGAGAATGTGAAAGAGGGAGTAGAGGATGAGAATGTGATAGAGGGAGTAGAGGATATGACAGAAGAGATAGAGGAAGTGCAAGAAGTTAGTGACAATGAAGAAGATGAAATATTAGACCTAGCTTTATTGAGCTTGGAGCTCTATTTAGCAGACACGAAACCAGAAGTTACACTCTTGGTAGAAGGGAGGGAAGTCAAATTCTTGCGTGACTCAGAGGCATCACGAACCCTGATACATCCCTCCAAACTGCCAGAAAACACAGAGTCACCTGATTACATAATGGTAAAAGCAGCTAATGGACATCTGTATCGGGAGCCCCTCTGCCGTAATATTGCAATAACTGATCCAGTTTCAGTATTGACTCAGAAAAGCAAAATTGTTGTTTCGGCAAAATGCCCAGTAAACCTCTTGGGCAGAGACCTCATGCAACTATTTGGTATAGCAGTAGTCCCAACCATGCAGGGTATGGAAGCACAGTGACAAATTGATACCTTTGCAGTGCAATCGGAGGGTGAAATGTTTTATTGGTACAGCCAGGACTTGGTTATGACTGGTCCAGGGACTGTGACCGAAGAATTAATGAATGTAGCCATCAGCAAGTTCCCCTCCCTTGACAGTGATAAGCAACACCTGTTGCACTGTACCCTGTATTATTGTAACACACCAGGACCTGATAAGGAATATGAGCAAGAATTGTTTAAAAATCATGCAAACAGATTGATATTATGTAACCTGTACTGGGACACAAAAGGGAACAGTGTAGCCAGCTGTTCATTGCCCCAGGAGTTCTTTACACTTTATAAATCTAATCGATTACCACATGTTAGCTTAACCAAGAACAAAAATACAGAATGGGCAGACCTAGGAGAAAAAGTCACGAGATGGGAGAAACAGACAGAATTAGAATTGTCAGAACAGGGAATACAAATACAGAAGTTGAATTGGATAACTCAGACCCACCCAGCCGTGCACTTGCAGTCTAGCAAGGACAGCTGATTAGCACTCCTATTAAAGGAGGAAGAGAATGCCTTACAAAATATACCAGAGACTCTCTGGTCAACAGGAAAATCAGATGTAGGACTTATTCGTACAGCGGGACCAGTTACCATCACGCCAAAGTCAGCATTTAGACCACAAAAAAGACAGTATCCCTTAAGAAAAGACGCAGAGGCAGGGATAAAGCCTATTATAGCAGCATTACTTAAAGGAGGGATACTAGTAGAATCTCCTGATTCACCATGTAACACACCCTTATTTCCAGTTAAAAAAGCAAATGGAGAATGGCGTATGGTCCAAGATTTACAAGCTGTAAATGATGCATTAATACCAAGGGCACCTACGGTGCCAGACCCACACACCCTGTTGAATGATTTAAAACCTCAACAGAAGTATTTTTCTGTGGTAGACATCAGCAATGCATTCTTTTCGATACCGATACACCCTGATAGCCAGTATTGGTTTGCATTCACATTTCAGTGGAAAAGGTATACATATACGCAACTACCACAGGGATATTGTGAAAGTCCAACAATATTCTCACAAGAAATGCAAGCAACTTGGCAGGATTCACCCCACCAAGAGGCAGTCAGATTTTACTTTATGTTGATGACATCTTGCTGGCAGCCCCCACCCAGCAAGATTGTAAAGAAGATACCATAGCGCTATTATGATTCTTAGCCACTGAAGGACATAAGGTAAATAAAAGTAAACTGTAGATTTGGAAAAAAACAAGTCAAATACTTGGGATATGTAATATCCAAGGAAGGTAGAACATTAGATGAGGACAGAAAAGTAGCAATTTTGCAAGCACCAAAACCCACTACCAAGAAGGAAATGGTGTCCTTCCTGGGTACAACTAATTTTTGCTGGAGCTGGATCCCAAACTATGCTTTGGAATCTGCAAATCTGACTGACCTTATATATAAGAAGCCTATGGCAGCACAAGATTTATTGCAATGGACACCAGAGGCAGAATCTGCTTTCTGCAAACTGAAGCAGTTAATAGTGTCCTCATTAGTTCTAGGATTACCAAACTACCATAAACGTTTCTTTCCAAACTGTAGATTGTAAGCAAGGTTATATGACATCAGTGTTAACACAACAGCATGGGGATAAGCAACGCCCCATTGCTTACTATTCATCAGAACTAGACCCAGTGTCATGGTCCTTACCCGACTGTGTACAAGCAGTAGTTGCAGCTGCAATGGCAGTACAGGCTTCAGCCTCAGTAGTCTTATTCCAGTTCAGAAACCTTATACCAAGGTGCTGAACTTGAAGAATTGCTAAAAAATTGAAAATGCTTTCATAAGTTTAAACTGAATGACTCTCTTAACTGCAAATCCTGAGTAGGAAGAGGTTAGGGGAAGAAAAAAAACTGTTTATGCTTATTTTGAAAGTAGAATAAAAGTATTAAAAGGGGGGAAATGTTAGAAAAATATGTATTAGTAATATGCATGCTTAGTGCATCGAGGTTTAAAAGAGTTAATACATTTATTCTGTTCACACTGCATGAATCTGCACAGCTATTACAAACTTAACAAGAAGCATTCTATTTTCTGGTAATGTCAGCAAATAACAAGAATTAATTAATTTCTACTAGTGTCATGAGACTTAACAAAGAGTTATTGATTTTCTGCTTATGCCATGAGAAAGTACACAGCTACTAGAAGCTTTGATAAGGAACACAATGGATGCTTGAAAGTATAAACCGTAGTCAGCATTACTTGTACCTAAGCAAGAAATGTACCTTGAATCTAGGCAAAATGTAACACATATATTAGAACTGCACAATTGAAGAAATGAAAGTTTGTGGTGGGCTCAAATAAGCCCCAAGGCCAGGCTGTTTTTCTCAAAAGTTTTGTAAATCAGCAGTTATTCTCAACTAGTCAGCAATTAGTCTAGTAACATTTTCTGTAGAACAATACAGAAAGCTGTGTCTAACTATGTCAGCAATAGAAGTAACATTTCTGTGTGACATGGAAAGAACTGTATAAAAATGCCATACTAATTATTAATGTTCAGACAAACCATTCTGCCAGCATGCTTTGTCTCCTTGCTGCAAGTTAATAAAGGGTGCCTTGCTTGAACCTTATGTGAATTGGTCTTTGAAGTTTTTTCCTTTGACAAAAATATATAAAAACGTAATAAATGTATTTGATATATTTCATTACCTCTCCATCACTTTTAGTTTTAAAAGACAAGCAATGGAGAGGGAATCATTTAAACCTGACCACTGCCCCACATTTAGGCGAACCTGCCATAGTAATTCCTTCTTTTCCAAAAACATGCCCCAAGGGCCGCCCCTTTTATCTAGTTCAACAATGTCCACAATAAAAGATCTGAAAGATTAGTCTGGTTTTTCTGCGCAGTGTTTACTCAGAGCATTTGTGGGTTTACCAAGTCTGATATCTTCTGACTTAGCTTCTCTGCCTTGCTTCATAGGAATCTCCAGTAGTGTGCTCGCATGTAAGTAGCCCACTGCCCTCTAGGTGGCTCCATACTATTAGTGCATCCAAGTGCCCTACCTGCCCACTAGGTGGCTCCATACTATTAGCTTTAGGGTCTCTAAATCTCTTTACCTACTCTTCATTGAATCCCCCTAACACAGTACTTAATCATCTCTTTATTATTGCTCTCTCTCTCACACTGTGGTCCCAGTATAACTATACAAATATTTCCTTATATCACTCTGCTATAATCCCACTTCTATCTTTTTTTAAGCCTCTTACCTTCTTATATATCTCAACACATTTACCTTCAGACTTCAGTACTCCACTGATTGATTGTTCTCCTCAATCTTCTTCTTCTTTTGCCTCTACCCACTCCATTAGTCCTGCAAGGTCACTCCACTCCCCTGCCCCCAATTCAAACCCGCCCCAGTTGTCCTACACTTATTATCACCTTGTCACTCCCCCTCATCTGACAGCACTCCCACTCATCAGAATCAATCAGCATTAACCAATCATTCACAGGACCCAGCACTATTAGTCAGATGCTCTCCAGTCTCTCACTATATGCTAATTATAAACACCCCAACTCTATTTTAAACAAACATTACTCTAATACCCCTACAATGCCTCCACATACTTTTAGCAAATCTTCAAACTTTAATCCTATTTACTGCCTAATACCCCCACTTATAATTATCTATCTTCTCACAGCCTATGAATACCAACACCTCCCTGGCACCCACTACCATAGAACCAAAACCAGAACTACTATTCGGCCACATAATTCTAACCAACCACTACCCCCACCCCTCATCAAACCCTTCTAATGCAAAAACTCAACATCCCATTTGTGCTTCATATATTAATTCTAGAACTAAATACTACCACAAACTCTTATTAAAACTCCAGAAACTTGCTATTAGATTACTACCTAACCTCATAGTGGATGGTGACATCCACCCTAACCCATGCCCAACCCCATCTGTTACTATCAGCCCCACAAATAACACCCATACTAGCATATGAAACTCAAATAATGCCCCCAACTCACTCCTAGTGTGTCACCTAAACATAAATTTAAACAAGAAAATTCACTACTTACATGCTCTCCTGGATGTCCACTCCCCTGATATACTATGCCTTACCGAGACCTGGCTCAAGCCTACTACCATTGATAATGAGATTATACCCCCAGGCTACAATATATTAAGACTTGATTGCATCTCTAAGATAGGAGGGGGGCTAGCCATCTTGTATAAATCCACTCTGGAAGTATCCAAAACTAGTACCCCAAATGCCTTGTTTACTAACAATGCAGAAATACTCATCACAAAGGTTCAACTCAACAAACACAAATCTATAAACATTGCATGTATCTATATTCCCCCAGGTGACAACACAAATACCTTGGAAGGTATCCACCAATGGCTCTCTACTAACTGCCCCCAGGAAACTATTATTCTCAGGGATGTTAATATCGACTGGAATACTTGCCCTTCAGACTTCCCCTCCACCCATATAAATTTGCATGGCTTCTCCCAGATGATATCTTCCCCAACCAGAATCAATAAGCCTAACAAAAAGGAAAGTATCCTAGACTGGATATTAATAAACAACCTACCCCAGATATATAAAGCAGGCACCCTACCTGAGGACTTTAGTGATCACTTCCTGACCTATATAATCAGAAAAAGAAATGGCATCCCTCAACAATCTTACTTTAAAACCATGAGAAGTTGTAAGAACTTTATTCAGACTAAATTTCAAAATGAACTAAACACATGTGACTGGTCCAGCCTATGGCTACTTCCACTAGATGAAGCGGTACTTTACCTCTACATTTCTTGCTATCCTGATAACCATGCACCCCCATGCACTATCAGAACCAATAACAAAGTAGCACCATGGCTGTCCAGTGATACAAGACAAAAAATTATTAGCAGAAACAAAGCATGGACCTCATGGAGAACCACTAAATCCTCAAAAGACCACCTTATATATAAATAGCTGAGAAATGATACAAAGAAGTCTATTATGTTAGACAAAAAGAATTACTACTATAATCTGCAACAAAAGCACCAAAAATCAACCACAAAAATTCTGGTCAGGCATAAACAAACCTCCACCCAGGCCAATCAACTACCCCTACCTCCTTAACTACCCTCCAACAACCTCCTAAAAGTGTTGCTAACACCTTCAACACTTTCTTTACAGAAACCATGCAATCCCTAGCCAGTAAGCTACCTATACACCAAGTACCACCAACCCCACAGTTGATAGTAAGATCCCCTTTAAGCTTGATCCAGTACCAACATCTTTTATTAAGTCCCTACTTAAAAACCTGAAACCCGCCACCCTTTCAGCAGACCTACTACTTGCAGAATATCACCAAAAGCCACTAATGAAATAGCATACCCCATATCAGTTTTATTGAATAGAACTATCCATGAAGCCTATATCCCCCACATCTGGAAAATCTTCCACATTGTTCCTCTTCATAAAGGGGGAGATTCCACTGAACTTTCAAATTATAGGACTATAGCCATTCTGACTCCCTTAGCTAAAATAATGGAAAAATGTATCCACAAGCAATTTCTTGCCTATCTGAATCAAAACACTGTCCTAGCCCCCTCCCAGCAGAGATTTAGACCTTGCCATAGTACAACCTCAGTCATTCTCTTCTTCTCCCATACAATAAATCAAAAAAACGTAATGACAACAAGCTGTCCTCAGCCCTCTTCCTTGACCTATCCAAGGCATTTGATATGGTAAATCACCAGCTACTTTTAAACACATTAAAATCACTCTCCATAGATAACCTAGCAATTACCTGATTTCATTCTTACCTAAGTTGCAGACAACAAGCTGTACTATGGAAGAATAACCTATCGTCCCTTTTACCAGTCACCCTTGGAGTCCCACAGGGATTGGGTCCCCTCCTATTCTCCATATTCATTAATGACCTGTACAAAGTCATGTCTGATGCAACTTGTATTCAGTATGCAGATGACTCAACCCTAATCTGCTCTGCTACCTCCCCCACAGATTTACAATCCTTGTCCCAAATCACTTTCAACAAAGTAAGAGAACTGGCTCACTGGTCGCCAACTACTATTAAACCCAAATAAAACCAAACTATTACTCTTCTCTCCCACTCACAAGGTCCCCTCACCACCTCTCACCATAATATCTAACAATGGTACCATAATTTCCCCATAACCTAGTACTAAACTGCTGGGAGTGATCATCGACAACAACCTCAAGTTTGATGCTCACATAGACAAAACTATTAAAACAGTTAATAAAAAAGTAGGCTCTTTATACAGGACTAAACCATTCCTAACCCCATCTGCTAGAACTGTTATTGCCCATACACATCTATCGACCCTTCTTTATGCCTCACCCATCTTCGTAAACCTAAGCAAATCAAACCTCAATAAATTTACTAGGTGCTACAATAATATTGCCATATTTTCCACAGGATCAGCTTATAGAACCCATCACTGCCTTAACCTTCTATCGTTAGACTGGCTTGAACTACCCTGTCAACTGCAATATAACCAACTAATAGTTGTTCACATAATCCTCTACCAACCAGACAGTACGCCCATACTGAAAAATATTATTACCCCTACAGTAACCTAAAATCCCTTCGCTCTTTCAAAAAATTGCTAGTGCAAACTGTTAAAACCAACAATTCAGCTGGTGAATCACTATTCTCCAACTCTGCCGATAAAAACTGGAACCTACTTCCTGCTGAACTCACCACTGACCCCCTCCTTATCTCAATTCAAAACATCCCTTAGGAAACACCTAAAAATGTAGTGGCTTTGTCCCTGTACAAACCCTGACTAACCCCCACTCAAACATAATTCATAAATGAGAACCTCACTACAAGAATAAAACTCTGACTCTCTAACGGTTTAAAATTCTGTGTATCACCCACCTACTGGAAAGATTTTAAATTAACACTACACCATGTATGATAATCACCTCAATATATGTTTTCCTTTTTCAGATGAAATCTTTAACTATTTCTTTCTCAGCTACTTGCTTCCAACCTTTGCTGTGTGTATGTGAGAAAAACATGTACCTGTGTGTACATATTGTTAAACAAATCTCAGTTTTGTGATAACTCACTGTAATAATGTCACTGTATTTACACTTGTTTTAGTACATTTGGAGCTTTTCTCCCAGTGCCTCTGCTGAAAATGGACCTGTATCCAGTCGGACTTTCCCCGTTAACAAATGTAAAATAAATAAAAATAAATAAATGATATCCCTTAAGTGCTCATAAATTCTATTTTTAAATTTCCTCTCAGTCTTTCCAGTATAGAAGCATTCACATAAGTTATACAGTGCACAATAAACCACTCTTTCAGTATGACAATACACCTTCTAGTTCACCTGTATTCTAAAACCATTCACCAGAAATTCATGACCTTCCATTACATAGCTGCACTGAGCACAGGCTCCACATTTTTTTTCATTGAACCTGTCTGTATAACATTTCTGTTAGTTTCTAAATTCTTCTCTCTGTTAAAAAAGCAATATTCAGTTTAGTTCCAACACATTCTCTGATGTCCCTATCATTAAGCAATATAGGCCAATTTTTAAATAAAATATCCAAGACATCCTTGCTGTTACTATGGAAGGTAGTAATGAAAGTACATTTAAAGTTTTGATTATGTCCAACAGAGGATGTGATCAGCTTAGTTTCTACACTTACCCCATTCACCAAGCAACCATCAGTGAGAAGCATGTCCTGATTAAGAATCACCTCCTGGTCACACAACAAAGGCCTAAGAAAAACTCTCTTTTGTTAACCACCTCGATCATAACTTCATTAAGAAGCCATAATGGGTAACCTCTTTTAAAAACATAGCTTTCAGATGGTCACACTCATCCAAAAAGTTATCAAACAGGCTAACCATCTGGGCTGCCCTTACAAATTGGCCTTTTACTACTCCTCTTTTTTGTTTAAAAGGGTGTACACTATCGAAATGTAAAAAGCTATTCGAATAGGTTGCTTTCCTGTGAATTTGTGCTACAAAGGCCTTTAAGTGAACCTCCTTTTTGAGTAGAACATCCAAATATGCTATTTTTTTAATTATTAACATCATGTGTAAATTTCAGAAAAGTAGTTGTATCATTAATATATTCTACAAATGGAGGGATCTCATCTCTCGGACCATTCCAACAGATGAAGTCATCATCCAAAAAACGTTTATACACTGCACAAAACTTAAACCATGGAGTATTCATTAAAAATCTCTTTTCCCATTCCAACATAATTATGTTAACGTGCAAACCACCACATGCTGACCCCATTGCCACAACTTCAATTTGTAAAAACAGTTCATTATCAAACAAAATTAAATTATTTGTAAGCACCAGTTCTAACAAAGTCCCATAGGTGTTAACCAGAGTCTGGGAAAGACCTTTCCCCAGCAAAAAAATCACAAAACCATTCCATCCCTATGGGATGCGGGATTACCATATATAAATCTCTGACATCAATTGTAATAAAATTAACCGTTTCATCAAATTCCAACAAGTTAATCTTTTTCAAGAAGTCCCATGAGTCCTTGCATAACAGGGGTTCATGTTGAACTAAATCCTTCAATCTGATGTCTAATAATCTGGCTATGGGGTGAGTAATAAAACCCCTGGCATTGACTATGCGCTGCATGGGTGGTTGCTCCAAATCTTTATGTATCTTGGGTACCCTGAAAATCACAGGAATACTGGGTTGTGCTATACTTAAAAAATTTAATTCATCCAAAGAGAGACTGGAAAATTATATGGTGCTGCTAACTGTGATGGATTTGAAGTCTTCTTAAGACACTCAGTCTTGCTGGCTGGATTCTGCTAAAATCAAAGTCTTATTATATTTGCATTCACAGTCTGTTGCATACAGAAACTTGCAGAATATACACTGATGAGAGAATATACTTTGCAGCATCAACTTAGAGCAGTAACTAATAACTTTTTATAATAAACCAAACGGACTAACACTGCAGCTTAAAGTACTGTTCCACTTTACTTCTCATATAGTACAGATGATGTGAGAGATATAACATTTACCTCGAGACAAATGTGTCTCTACAAATACCCCTAACATAACTGGAGATTCATACAGATCTTTATATACAATTTTAGTCATGCACATACATATACATTTCCTCTTGGTATTCTATTTTGGAGAATTGCTCATCCTGTAGAAACAATATAGATTGTTGCAAATGCTGACCAAACTGCTGACTTAATAATATTATTTTTCAGCTTTTCTGACAGTGTGAACATCCTGTTTTTTGTCTTTTGTATAAGAACATCTGTTCTTGTGCCAAGGAAACAGATTGTAACAGTGTCATAAACATCTCCTGTTGTTTAAGGAAACATTGTGTCCATTATTTTTATATGCAGAAACATGTTTAAGGAACCATAACATTGTTTAAGGAAACATATTGTGTCATATGCAGAAACATGTCCTGTTGTTTAAGGAAACATATTGTATCCATTATTTTCATATGCAGAAAAACATGTCTTTAAGGAAACAGATTGTCACAGTCTTCTTTAAAAGCAGATTTTGCATTTTTGTTCTTGCATACATCTTGTTTGTAAGGAAATAATGTCCATTCAGCAGATTCCTTATTTTCCAAGCCATGGTCATTTGGTATGAATGCTGATCACATATTGCTAAACTCTATTTCTACATTTAAGCAAGCTTTATCTTATGCCTTATTTATGTTGCATATTTGTAGCAAAGTTACTTTCAACCTTAGTGTATTGCTGAGCACACTCTAACAATTCCCTCTTTTTATTTTAATCTAGGGAAATAAATTCAGCATTATTTGATAATACTTTTTCATTATGACAATTAGCAACAGTAACTTGACTAGCTTTTGCTAAACAGACTTTAATACATGTAAATAATATGCAACCAAGCATTACAATAACAATAAAAGAAATTAAAAATACAGTGATTTTTCCTGTCCATCCTGTAAATAGATTACTAAACCATTCACTCCAGTCATCATTCCAGTTTTTTCTAGTATGTTGAGACACTTGTGCAATCACCTCTAAATGTGCTTTTACAGATTCTGTTTTGTCTGGAATACATGTACAACATTGTTCAACTATTAAAGCACATGTACCCCCTTGGGATGTTAATATGTAATCTAATGCCATTCGATTTTGCAAAACCATAGTTCGTATTGCTGTCATTTCGACAATAATGTCAATGACTGCATTGAAAGTGGCATTTGCCCATACCTCAACTAGTTTAGATAGTTTTCTCAGCTCCCAGATGGCTTTTGCAGCCCTGTACCAAGGGAAAATACCTGCTCCAGAGATTGCATCATCTCCTAAATCCATATCTTTTAATTTAATATAATCAAGATTTTGATGATATATACGTGATGTATCTAAGGTGTCTACTGGATTTTCTGGACTTTCAATCACAGGTAATATATCCCTTTT